>NW_014578170.1:24753-29289 GCF_000485595.1 Priapulus caudatus
TCTCTGTCTCTTTCTATTCTCGCGCGCGCTCTCTCTCTACTCTATGTTTCTCTCCGTCTCTCTCTCTCTCTCTCTCTCTCTCTCTCTCTCTTTCTAGCTCTATGAGACGGTTCACGGGTCGCGGTTAATCTACTTATATCTAGTCTTGCTTACAAGATTACCCCGCGCGTTGTATACCACGATGAATGAGCCGACGAGAGAACCGCCTCTATATACTTACCTGTACTTACTATATATACTTACCTGTACTTACTATATATACTTACTATCAGGAGTTAATGAGACAAAGGAGTTTGACACGGATTTGGTACTGATTTCACTACATTTTTGTCGTACGAGTTCGATGTGAATAAAAATACAAATGTATACCAACATGAGCTTCTTTTGTTCACTGGTCCTTATTCTATCTTCCGGTAGTATTACAAACCGCGTAGCTTCCTTCGTTTTGACATTTGTCTCATTAACGCCTGTTACAATATATACGCGCGTACACAAACTACACATGCACGCTACGTCTGTGCCCCAAGCATAATAGCCGGTCGGAGATTCTTATCGAAAGCGAACGGAAGAGGCGAAAGTTTACAGCCGCCGTGAGAGAGAAAGTGAGAGAGAGAGGGGAAGAGAGAAAGAGAGAGAAATACACACACAGAAGGATAGAGAGAGAGAGGGTGACAGAGAGAGCGAGAGAGCGAGAGAGCGAGAGAGAGAGAGAGAGAGAGAGAGAGAGAGAGAGAGAGAGGCCGCGGGTACCCTTGCTGCAGTGTTTATTTACTGAACAATCTTAGGTAACAGCTCGTAGAGGCCATTCTGCTGCTATAGGGATACACGGCGGTAGGGCCAGCATACTCATAATATCTTGTAACTTATCTTGTTACGTCACCTCTCCTATTACCGCCGATACCCAGCCACATATAAATGGCAGGGCTGGTGGTCAGTGCAGCTGTCATGGTTGTTAGTTAACGTAGACCGACTCTGACTGGCGTTACCATGGCAGCTGGTCGATGTTGTGTGTATAGCGTGATTATACATACGGTCAAGTCATGGAGCCCTGGACATAGACCAGCAGTCAAGGTGCCGACAATGTTTATATTTGCCTCCTTACGCATTATACCTACGGTCAAGCTGAGGCGCCCTCGACACAGACCAGCGGTCAACGTGCGGGAGATGTTTATATTTGCCTCTTACGAAGCGATCCGTTATCGTGTCAGCCCAACGGCCACACACGTTCACCTAGCTCTAGAAACATAGCCCTTCGCTCTGTGTTGCCGAGCGAAGGGCTATAGTTCTAGGCACAGGCACTTGGAGCGTTTCAATAAAATATAATGCTAAATAAATACGAAATCTATTTACTACCAATGTCTTATTGTTTCTCTACTCTCTTTCGTCTATTATTGCCGACAATTTCCTGTAAATGCCCTCCAAATGCTCGTCTAGCTGCAACATACGCTGGCTGCCTCACGCTAGCTGCTGCACACTGACACATAAATATATAGTGTATATTTATACGTATATATTTATGTGTCAGTGTGCAGCAGCTAGCGTGCGTATATTTTATTGAAACGCTCCAAGTGCCTGTGGTTCTAGGGCTAACGTTCACCCTGCGTAAACATGCCCTATAGCGTCAGTCGATAACCCGCGAATCTTTCATGCAGTACCGGAACATGTCTACCGTTTCTCTCAGCGTATCTCACATGCTGGGGGTGGGGAGGGGAAGGAAAATATCTCGCATGCTGGGGGGGGGAGAAGAAAGAGAAGAGAAGGCATTTATCATGGCATTATAAATAAATATATATATATAAAAAAAACTGCGCGATTCTAGCGATTTGTTGGGGAACAAAAATTCGTCGCAGGTAGTTTTTCATTGCTCTCCGGCGTTCCGGCGGGAAGCTGGGAGCAGCGAACGAGAAGCCACGACGTCGGCGGTAGAGGATGAACGGCGAGTGTGATGCTAGTAGGAGTGAATAATAATAGATCTATCTTTTATTAGATCTTTTATCTTTATCTTTATCTAAGATCTATTATTAATATTTTTCTAGATTCTATTATTATTCACTCCTGATAGTACTATATAATATATATACTTATATGGCCGCCAATGGCAAATGATTTCCCACCGTAATACCCGACACCACAGAGACACCATCGCCACCCACTCCACCCCCGCTCTAACGTCCACTCGAAAAATATGTGCGTGCTGCCATCTAACGGCAATAATAGTCATCACTGTACCTATGCACTTATAGTAGTTGTTGACGGCGGCGGAAGTGTGAATTAGTATGCAAGTCTCGATGCTGCGGCAGCGGCCTAGACCTATTATTAAACTAATTCTGGGCAGCTGACGGCCGTGTGAAATAGCTGCTAGCTATGGGTGCGTGCAAAGGTCGCAACCTTGGTTCAATGGTTGGTTGATCATCGAGCTTAACGACGTATATGTTATGTTCACATGAAGCTTCCTCAACGCCATCGTGTGATGATGGACTCTACAGACTAACCATCACGAGAAACACACACAATACATGCACACACTCGCGCAAACACACACACACACACAGAGAGAGAGAGAGAGAGAGAGAGAGAGAGAGAGAGAGCGAGATGGAGACGGCGTGAGAGTGAGGGAGTGAAGAGCGAGCAAAAGAACGAGGAAGCGAGAAAGAGACACTGCGCGTGCATGAAAGAGGAGATATAGAAATGGCAGAGAATCGGTTGAATAATGAAACCTCTAATCGTCATTAATAATTCATCGTATCAGCCTAGCTGTCATCCTCATAAAGCCCCCAGCTATATAGAAGCCCTGCTATATAGAAGTCTTGCTATATATGGACCCTACTATATATAAGACCTGATATTATATAGAGACCCTAATGCTATTATATAGAAACCCTGATATATAGGAGCCCTTTGAAATGTAGATAATTTACACTTTATTATTCAATTCTGGCACTTTATTTTTTTGAATGTAGAGACCCTGATATGTAAAAGCCTTAATTCAATATATCAACCGATATAATAATATCGCTGGGTATTGTCGATGCGTTAATGCTATCGGGCGATATGTTATGCGGGCGATGCGTTGCTATGGTGGCAGCATCTCAGGCCGATCTCACTCACTGCCTCTGCTAATCTAATATCGCAAATCAAATTACATCACATCGCGAAGTGACGCAAGAGAGCCCTGAAGACTTACAAGCTTCACTGATGTAAGAGTATATATATACACAACAAATCAGCTTCTCCGGAAATGCATTACTGATGAAATGCTGCGGCACTACCAGCTCTCATTGCCAGGCCCGTAGTAGGAGCTAGGGAGGGGGGGGGAAAGGTCCCCCCCCAAATAATGTTCAGAAAATTTTTGCAAGTTATTAATATACAGCCACTATCAATTTACAATGCCAGAATGCACGAGAAAGCGTCATTTCAATGTTAAAAATTAATTTCTTTTAAATAAAATACCCCCCTTAAATATAAAAACCCTCCTTCCAGACTTTGCCCCCATCTCTGCCCTACGCGCCTTGTTGACTCGCAAGCGCAAGCGCGTCTATAACCCATTGCCCCCAATGTCATATACCTTCCTGCGGGCCTGCTCATTGCCCAGTGTTTCAGAAAAGGTGCTGGCGCCTGAACAACAGGGGCCGGTTTCACGAAGCTGATTAACTTTAATTATGATTAAATCGCTAATCATACTTAACCGCCTGTAATCATGATTTAATTACGCTTCGTGAAACCGGCCCCAGTTTCCCTGGAAACGCGATCTGGGGGGAATTACGATTTCCATTCAGCATCCCTAGAAGAGCAGCCTGCGGAGATCGGTAGGGCGGACAACGTCTGTGATGATAACCCTTCCAGTCCAGCCTCCGTACCGAAACTTAGCGCTGATGGGGGCTGAGATGGGGCTGCGAAGCCAGCGGCCGGATGAGGACTAAGTCAGCTTCCCTACGCAGATTCAAGCACAGGGGTCTATGTTTACGTTAGGTCAGTGCGCGCTGTTACGCGATACTCATCGTCACACTACTCATGCATCTCTTGTCCCCCAGTCCTACTGCGAGCAAACCCTCCCCCCGGTCTGGTTGCAAGTAACCCCCTCCCCCCGGTCCGGCTGGCAGTAAACTCACCCCGGGTCCTGCTGCTTATGATCCCTTCCCAGCCTCTGATGTCAGTAACGCTTCCCCTGGCCCTGCTCCCAGTACTAGTGACCACCCCCGCCCCCTGCTCCCAGTACTAGTGACCCTTCTCCACCCCCTGCTCCCAGTACTAGTGACCCTTCTCCACCCCCTGCTCCCAGTACTAGTGACCCCCCCCCCGAGCTAGAACATCTCTCGTCCCTCCGCACCCTCCCACTGGCAACATGCATCACGTCAGTCAACAGGCCATCGTAAGAGCCGCCTTCGTTTATGACTGCGAAAACGTTCTCTCTGTCCAGTAAATAGCTCGATTTTATTGTTATTGCCGTTACTTTTACTAGGCGGTCGGGAAACAGTTGTGCAGATCTAATGCTAGGGGCACACGAGCGTATTTTATCGCCCGATCGCGGCGATTAAA
>NW_014578170.1:29299-35532 GCF_000485595.1 Priapulus caudatus
ACAGACAGACAGACAGACAGACAGACAGACAGACAGACAGACAGACAGAGAGAGAGAGAGAGAGAAAGTGAGAGAGAGAAGGAGAGAGACAGAGAGAGACAGAGAGACAGAGATAGACAGAAAGAAAGAGAGAGAGAGAGAAAGACATGGAGTGAGAGAATGAAAGAAAGAAAGAGAGAGAGAGAGAGAGCAAAAGAGAGAGAGAGAGAGAGAGAGAGAGAGAGAGAGAGAGAGAGGACTTGTTTCTTTACGGTAATTTCCTTTTGAATCGCTCATATGATTCATAACGACCACGTTCCTTCAAGCACACCATCTCATAAGCCGAGCAATCTTCTCAACCACACTGCTCAGCTTAGTTGTAGCAAGAGCGTATTAAATTTCATACTTAATACGCTCTTGGTTGCAGCAATTCACATTTAATTACAAGCCATACGACTGCAGCGTTACTGTGATGCCTTATTAGTACAATCGTAAGGCTATAGCAGTTATTACTAGATTAATTACTAGATTAATTACTCAATTACTCGAAGCAGTAATTACACTGCGATGCATAAATCTGCATTCTCAAGAGAACGCCTATGCGAACATCAAGGTGAAAAGAGTGCGTTAGTATCGCCCACTGGCAATTCCAACAAATCAGTAAAAATAAAAATAATGTATAATAAAATCTTATTGCACCACTAATAACTCTCCTATCTGCGGTAAGATTTATTATACATTATTTTTATTTTTACTGATTTGTTGGAACTGCCAGTGATATCGCCTATACTATGCATATACGGACTGTTTCAGTCAATAACAACGTGGGACAAAAATGGGAAGAAAATGCAATTATAGAGACTATGATAGTGAAGAGGCTGGGATAAGTGATAAGGCAAATGGAAATTGGTCGAGACAAACAGAAAGCAAAAGACGCGACACGCATGCAGAGAATGGCAGGAACACGTAGACAATAGGGTGGCCGCTATAACTGTACCTGCCTTGCACATTATTATGATAACGAGCTCTCAGGTTGGGAGCACCGCTGCACGTAGGCAGACGCGGGGGCACGCGGTGACTCATGCCGACCTGACTGACTCATGCTCTCAGCTATTTCCGCGTCTTGCCCGCGGGCAAATAAACTGCTAACAACCGAACGGCTTCTATTGTATAAAAATCTTTCTCTCTCGTGTGTATAAACGGGCTATAGGCTCTTGTGAAACTCGCTGAGAAGGCTTACAAAAACAAAATTAATGAGAAGACGATTTTCAAGCTCAACCCCCACACACTTCCGACTCACGTAAATGTGTCTTATTTACACAGATGAGTCAATATTGCCCCGCTAGGTGAAGAATTTCACTGGTAAGGTCTTTTACATATAAGAAAATCACTGTCCGCCAAGGAACTCTGTACCGCATATGATCATCTTTCATGTGCAAGAAGGAAATCTTTTACAGGTGAAAACGCCGAGCAGGCGTGTAGGACAGACGTAACCAGATGAAGTCGGCGGATGCGGCATGATCAATGCGTTTAACAGAGGTTTGGAGTTGCGGAGTTACAATAACGGATACAATAATAATAATAATAAACTTGACATTTTTCACAGTTATATTGCAGCGCGGAATGCGTCCTGCGTAACTGCGGCGCCGATGCCAGTGCGTGCGACTCATGATAATAATAACGCCCTTGTATTACTTGTCATAATACTTGTAACGCGTACAGCCGTTGTTAAGCTCACGTTCTTTCTTTCTCGCAAACTGACCGAGACTGTTGAAAAATGAGAATGAGGAGGAGGAGTAGGAATCGGAGGAGGATGAGGAGAGGGAGAGGGGGAAGCAGTTTATAGACTCCCTCGCTGATAACGGCCTGTACTTATAACCTTTACCCCTCACTACCCACCACCCATCAGGCAAACAGTCAGTAAACAGTAAACAGAAAACAAGTGGATCACTACTTGACCAGTGGTCATTGGCCATTTTGGCAATTTGGTCATTCGGCAATTTGGCCACTTGCTCATTTTGGCATTGGTCATTGGCAATTTAGTCATTCGGCAATTTGGCCATTTGGCCATTTTGGCATTGGTCATTGACCATTTGGGGGTTTGTGTGGTGGTATGAAATGTACAGATGGCGACAAGCATTCCTTCGTCTGCCTGTCTGTCATTCTGTCCTCCTTCGCGGGCCTGGCCCTGACTATACTTTGATGTAGGATCAAATTTTGCAGGCTGTACGGGGTATTATATCAGAGTGTATAGAGATAAACAAATTCGTAAACTGGACGGAAATATGCGAGAGGGTTATACAGTGACATTGATATATACACGCGCGTATAGTAACGAGCGGAACCGGATAGCGAAAAGCCGAAAGAACATTAGCAACAGCCGTAATAGTCGACAGCCGTAATAGCTAGCATACGTACATCAACATGATTGTACTGGTGGCAACGGCTGTAACAATAATAGTAGCAATCATCGCCGCCGCCGCTGCAACTGCCATCATCACTGTCCCCACGGCCTCAGCCCACCACCACCACCAACCACCACTACTATCACCACCAACACCGCCGCCACCACTGTCGCTACTGCTTCTACCGCCACCGGCGCACCAATAATAGCAACAACAATAATAATAACAGCAGCAGCAGCAGCAGCAATAGCAGTAGCAGTAGCAGCAACAGCAGAAGGTGATTATAGGCGAAATAGAGTAGAGAAAAACATTAAGACTTTGGTAGTCAGTACGACCTCCTTTATCCGGCCACCCGTTATCCGGAAATCTCTATTTAACCGGGCGCGATCTCGCAGTGTATGTTCTCTGTTTTTTCATTCATTTCCACATAAAAATCTCGCCCAAAGCTCGCTCAAAACTCGCGCGATGTACACATTGATTATCATAAGAGCGCACAGCTATCACATGCACAAAACAAACACACTTACCGTAAGAGCAAACGCCCATGTACACAGGCACTTGGAGCGTTTCAATAAAATATAATGCTAAAAAATACGAAATCTATTTACTACCAAAGTCTTAATGTTTCTAAACTCTCTTTCACCTATTATTGCCGACAATTTCCTGTAAATGCCGTCGAAATACTCATGTGCAACAAACACTGGCGGCCGCCATTGCTCACGCTGCACACTGACACTTAAATATATAGTTAACTATAACTATTGTCGGCAATAATAGGTGAAAGATAGTATAGAAACATTAAGACTTTGGTAGTAAATAGATTCCGTATTTATTTAGCATTATATTTTATTGAAACGCTCCAAGTGCCTGTGCATGT
This sequence comes from Priapulus caudatus, assembly GCF_000485595.1. Classification (NCBI taxonomy): domain Eukaryota; kingdom Metazoa; phylum Priapulida; class Priapulimorpha; order Priapulimorphida; family Priapulidae; genus Priapulus; species Priapulus caudatus. Next base: position 32,561 of record NW_014578170.1, read on the forward strand.
AAACACAGCGTAACACACGCGTAAACACCTTTGAGTAGTTAGTCTCCTACAGTCACAGGAAAGGCAGGGTGTCACACCTACACGCGTATACGACAGCATACAGGAGCAGCAACAGTAGCAGCAATAACAATAGTGGCAGCATACAGGAGCAGCAGCAGCAGCAGCGGTAACAATAGCAATAGTAAAGGTTGTGTAGTGTAGTAACTGTGGTAGCATCATACAGTAGAAGTAGTAGTAGCAGTAGTAGCAGCAGCAGCAGCACTAGCAATAACAGTAGCAGTAGCAGTAGCAGTAGCAGTAGCAGTAGCAGCAGCAGCAGCAGCAGCAGCAGCAGCAGCAGCAGCTCAGTATCTAGTAATTAATATAAGAAATACTGGCACTCAATACTTACGATGAAAATCTCTCGGTCGTTCCTGAAGCGTTCTGTGAAGAATGGCATCGTCACTGTGCGTTTGCCGCCGACGAACTTGCTGTGCTCTCTATTCACTGTCCACTCCACTCCTATGCCCACGCCTCTCCTCTGTCCACTCCACTGTTCAGTGTCCACTCACTGTCTCCCGTACGCCGCGTTGCAATGTTTGCTTCCAGGCTGCTGCGTCAACGCTCAGGTGATCACTTATGGTTTGAAATCTGATCGCTCGTCGTGGGGTCTCTCACGGCAATGCGCATCCAAACACAGCCAAACCCGTCGTTGTGTATATACACAACTAACTGCACCTTTGTTTGAGTTCACACCTCACCTCGCTCTCCTTGCAAAGAGGGAACTTTCCGGCGGTCGCCTCCAACTTGGACGGCTCATGTGCGTAAGCCAACTTTCCGAGAACTAATAATTAGCATGATGCCTCACCGCCTGTGACACACCATCGATCTCCAATCATCAGGAGATATCGGCGGGTGAGGGGGTCGGTGGAAGGGAAACTTGAGCTATGCACCGTCACACTTGGCCACCATCACTACCAGCAGCTAGCTATATGGGTCCGGGTGGTGTACAGAGGTCCGAGTGGTGTACAGAGGTCCGAGGTCCGAGTAGTGTATAGAGGTCTTATATAAGTCCGAGAGGTCCTATATAGTCTATATAGTAGTCCGAGTTCTTGCAGACGTTGGGACAGAGCGCCCAGCGGTGATACGAGCTAAGGTGAAGTTCAACCCTCAAGGCCTTGAATGATGCCGCCGGGGCCTTCTCGTCCTCTGATTCTTCTCCTCACTGAGTCTTTTGAGATTGCAAGGGTTGAACTAGCGAGCGTCCCTCTCTGTCTGTCTCCCAATCTGTCTGCCTATCTACCTGCCTGACCATAGCAAACACTCGCTGTTACCAGTGACGACTGCAAACACTCGCTATTAACAGAAGAAGCCGCCGATCTCAGCAATGTATCGCAGTCCTAAATACACTCAACTCGATATGGCCAAACTAGAGTTGGTTCTCGAGGAAGGGAGCGAGTGGGAGGGGGAGGGATGGTCGATGAGTAACGAAGAAAACAGGGGCGGGAGAGAGAGAAAGAGAGAGAGAGGGGGGAGAGAGCGAAGAGACCAGAGAGAGGGGGAGAGGCGAGAGGAGGGGGAAGAGCGAGAAGAGAGAGAGAGGAGAGAAAGAGAGAGAAGAGAGAGAGAGAAGAGAGAGAGAGGAGAGAGAGAGAGAGGACCTTGTTTCTTTACGGTAATTTCCTTGAAATCGCTCATGATGATTCAAACGACGCACGTTCCTTCAAGCACATTGACCATCTCAAAGCCGAGCAATCTTCTCCACCACAACTGCTTCAGGCTTAGTTTGTAGCAGAGCGTAATTTAATTTCAATACTTAATACGCTCTTTGTGTAGCAATTTCAGCATTTAATTACAAGGCCATAGATACGACTGCACGCGTTTACTGTGATGCCTATTAGTACAATCGTAAGGCATAGCATTAGTACTAGATTAATTCACTCAATTACTCGAAGCAGTAATTACAACTTGCGATGCATAAATCTGCATTCTCAAAGGAGAACGCCTATGCGAATCATCAAAGGTTGAAAAGATGCGTAGTACCCCACTGGCCATTCCAACAAATCAGTAAAAATAAAAAATAATGTAATAATAAAATCTTATTGCACCACTAAAACTCTCCTATCTGCGGTAGAACTTTATTATACATTATTTTATTTTTACTGATTTGTTGGAACTGCCAGTGATATCGCCTATACTATGCATATACGGACTGTTCAGTCAATTAACAAGAGTGGGACAAAAATGGGAAGAAAATGCAATTATAGAGACTGATGATAGTGAAGAGGCTGGATAAGTGAGAGGCAAATGGAAATGGTCGGCTGAACAAACAGAAAAGCAAAGACGCCGACAGCGCATGCAGATGAAGGCAGGAACACGTAGACAATAGGGTGGCCGCTATACACTGTACCTGCCTTGCACATTATTAATGAATAACGAGCTCTTCAAGGTTGGGAGGCACCGCTGCACGTAGGCAGACAGCGGGGGCAACCGGTGATCTTCATTGGCCGACATGAAACGGACTCACTGCTCTCAGCTATTTCCCGTCTTGCCGGCGGGCAAATAAACTGCTAACAATTGTATAAAAATCTTTCTCTCTCGTGTGTATAACGGGCTATAGGCTCTGTGAAACTCGCTGAGAAGGCTTACAAAAACAAAATTAATGAGAAGAACGATTTTCAAGCTCAACCCCCACACACTTCCGACTCACGTAAATGTGTCTTATTTACACAGATGAGTCAATATTGCCCCGCTAGGTGAACGATTTCCACTGGTAAGGTCTTTTCATATAAGAAAATCACTGTCGCGCTAAGGCACTCTGTACCGCATATTGTCATCTTGTCAGTGTAAGAATGGGGGTGGATAATCCTTTACAGTGAAAACGCCGAGCAGGCGTGTAGGACAGACGTAAACCAGATGAAGTCGGCGGCTGGGGCATGATCAATGCGTGAACGGAGGTTTGGATTGCGGAGTTACAATAACGGATACAATAA
>NW_014578170.1:36053-37704 GCF_000485595.1 Priapulus caudatus
TCCTACCTGTGTTACTGCTGCTACCATAGGTAGACGGGCCTACCTGCGTTACTGCTGCTACCATAGGTAGACGGGCCTCCCTGTGTTACTCCTGCTACCATAGGTAGACGGGCCTACCTATGTTACTGCTGCTACCATAGGTAGACGCGCCTACCTGTGTTACTGCTGCTACCATAGGTAGACGCGCCTACCTGTGTTACTGCTGCTACCATAGGTAGACGCGCCTACCTGTGTTACTGCTGCTACCATAGGTAGACGCTCCTACCTGTGTTACAGCTGCTATCACATGTAACGCATCTACCTAGTGTAGTTTACAGCTGCTATCATTATTATTATATTATTATTATACTCATTATTATATGTAACGCATCTATACCTAGTGTCGTTTACAGCTGCTCTTACCGGTATTCTGATTAATATTCCTCTGCTGGCTGCTGCCGCCCGCTTACGTGCCGCCGTTGTCTCCCCTGGGCTTGGACAGATAGAGCGCGAGAGCGGTCAGGCGGTCAGGCTGGTCGAGTCAAGAGCTGTATGTTGCTGCTGCATGGAGCAGCTAGAGCTATCGCAAGCAGAGCTGCCTCTCGTCTAACGAAATGACTTGTTTGCAAAACACCATGGATCGACTGAGCTAGCTGCCTATTTGTGTTGACATGCGGCCTGTGCGGGTGATGGAACACATTAAGAGAGTTCCCCAGCCGTTCAAGGGCATGCAGGCTCGATCTTCTCTATGGCTGCAGTGGCGTTTCCCCTGTTACGAACACTCACGCGGTAGCGTTTATACACTTATTAGTATCACTATTACTCATTCCGCGCACACGTTCACTTGTTACTGAATTTCGCCCGCGGACGTTCACTTGTTACACTCGCCCTGTATGATATTCACTTGTTACTGATTCACGCTCGCAAACGTTGACTTGTCACGGACTGTTACGGACTCAAACAACACGGACGTTCACTGGTTACGGACTTTTTCCAAGCGCAAGTTGATTTGTCACGGATTTACTCGGCGCTGACGCCTGCAATCCCGCGCTATGAGATCTAGACGCGCCAACCGACAGCAGCAGCAGCAGCAGCAGCAGCAGCAGCAGCAGTAGTAATAGTAGTATCAGCAGCAGCAGCAGCAGCAGCAGCAGCAGCAGCAGTAGCAGCAGCAGCAGCAGCAGCAGCAGCAGCAGCACTACTACCATCGGTATCAGCAGCAGCATCAGTATCAGCAGCAGTATCAGCAGCAGCGGGTCTGCCGCCCTGCTGACCTAGCGCGTCCTGAAAAATCTGCACCGGCGGCTATTTTCGATCTCGTACGACATTCTTCGGCTTTCACTCTCCACGCCCACTACTAGCGAACCCGATAAGTAGCGATGAGAGAGACGAGGGTAGTAAGTATAGTGCGACGCTTGGGCGCATGTGCGCGCTACGTGAGGGAGGGAGACGGGAGACCCACGCGACAACGTTGTTATGATGTGGGCTCACGCGTAGTTACTATAGTAGCGTCGATCAGCGGCGTTTACCCGGGACTTTAGCTTCAACTAATCATCGGCTGTAATGAGCCGTACGCAAACACGCGCCTACTCACACCGCTACTCTACCCACTGGCAGTTCCAACAAATCAGTAAAAATGTAAATATTGTATAATGAATCTTATTGCACCACT
>NW_014578170.1:37714-39691 GCF_000485595.1 Priapulus caudatus
CTCTCTCTCTCTCTCTCTCTCTCTCTCTCTCTTTCTCTCTCTCGCTTGCTCGTAGTCCATCTCTCGATTTCCCACACGATCCGCATTTGCTGGTTAATTGTCATGTCCACATCACCAACAGTCGAGCAATCTACATACTAGCTCTAGAAGTTAGAACTATATAGCCATTCACTCTTTATTCTTTTTGTTCGTGCACAGCGGCGTGCGTGCGGTGTACTCATGTGTTGCAGAGGAGCATATGAACGGCATTTACAGGAAGTTATCGGCAATAATAGGCGAAAGAGAGTAGAGAAACATTGAGACTTTGGTAGTAAATACATTTTGTGTTTATTTGCCATAATGTTACTATTGAAACGTTCCAGGTGCCTGCGACTATAGCTCTCCGTTCTGCCTATATTTGCAGACCAACCACTTATCGGGCGCCGCTTGTGATAAACAGAGCCGTATATATATCAGGAGTAGATAATAGGGATAATCCCTATTATCTACTCCTGGTATATATAGACTTTATATACGGCTGTGATGATACAGCATCGCCATGCCGCCATTGTTGTGACAGCGCTGTGGGGTTTAGAACATGATTTGTTTGCTACACAGGGGCACCCTGCCAGGAGAACCGTGTTGGAGAAACCTCCATCTCACTGGCACTCGGAACGTTTCAATAATAAAATGATGGTGAATAAACACGAAATGTATTTACTACCAAAGTCTTAATGTTTCTCTATATTCTCTTTCGCCTATTATTGCTGATAATTTCCTGCAAATGCCGTTCATATGCTCCTCTGCAACACATGAGTATACACCGCACGCACGCCGCTGTGCACAGACAACAAGAATATAGAGTTGATAAAACTCTATACTGCACAACGTTATACGCAACCAACACACAAACACTACACAACAAACTCTTTTTTTTAAACCAATAATTTTGTCTATAAATCACCCCCTCTCGGCGAGTCCCCCATAGAGGCTTACACTGTACATCACCCTCTATCTTTTTTTTACATGCCTTCCTTGTTCCAGTCTCTCTTTCTTCCCGTGCTTCCTGGTTAAACCTGCTGTATCTTTTCGTTTCCTATTATAAATGTTATACTTCTTTCCCTAATCCGATTACCGGTTATTCGCTATATATACAGATTTCATGGCTACTAATTGTACTCTCTGCCTTCCGTTCTTTCTCTAGTTCCTATATCCAATCTAACTCTTTCCTCGCCTAATTTATCCCTGATTTCTTCATCCCTCCCCGGCTCCGCTCTTTCCTACACTGCCAGAGATTTCTTTCTTTCCCTTTCCGGTCCTATCGGGACCCTTGTTAATCCTCTCCTGCCAGCACCTCTCTCATATCGCACGACTACTCTGATTCCATCTGAAGATGAAATAGGTCTAGAACTATACCCTTCGCTCTGCCACAGGCCTGTGCAGAGCAAAGGTCTATATAGTTCTAGAGCTAAAGATGAAAGTGACAAGGCGATTAGTAAAGCCCTTAGCGTACTGGTGGATCACTATTTCACTATAACAGGAACCTTGCTCCGTTCCCAGGCTGCCAAGGGTGGCATATATCATTCATTACAAGATGAGTGCATGAACGATCTGAGAGTCCGCATTCTAGGTCTTTTGACACGATCGATTTGTGTTAACATCTGCAAATATTAATTATCCAGACACACGCATGCACGCGCGCCCAAGTACGCACACGCATGCACGCACGCCCAGGTACGCACACACATGCACGCACGCCCAGGTACACTTACGCACACACATGCACGCACGCCCAAGTACGCACACACATGCACGCACGCCCAAGTACACTCACGCACACGCATGCACGCACGCCCAAGTATACTCACGCACACACATGCACGCACGCCCAGGTACACTGACGCACACACATGCACGCACGCCCAAGTACACTCACGCACACGCATGCACGCACGCCCAAGTACACTCACGCGCACACATGCACGCACGCCCAAGTAC
>NW_014578170.1:40533-47400 GCF_000485595.1 Priapulus caudatus
ACACACACACACACACACACACACACACACACACACACACACACACACACCACAAGACACACCCGCGCGTGCACTCACGCTCGCACACACACACACACACACACACACACACACACACACACACACACACACACACCACGTAACAGCGGGAGCGCTCGTAAATACAACACGTAATCACGGCGTCGCCACGACAACACGTATACCATACCCGAATAATGCTCTTTGTCTCGTATAGCTGTCGATCTGTGCCCAGCAGCTTTGTATAACGCCCGATGTTGCCACACCTACTGCCGTAGCTCGACTGCGCCTGTCGCTAGCTGGCCGTCTGCCTGGTTGCGTGCCGCACACTTGCTTGCGGTGATGCCAACGGAGGCAGAGACACGCTCATTCACTGAGTGACTCACACACAGGCTGGTCACGCATCGGCGAACGACCGCGAGAACAACAGCGGGGGTATCCGCTTGCATAGACGAGCACTGTCGTCGTTCCTTTGGTGTCGAACTAGTGTACGCTTTCGGGTAGGGCGAGCCGAACCAAGGAGGGCGGGTGCCATCTAGTTTTAAACGGACGTTATATAGTCGCAGACGGCGTATATATAATCAAGAGCGTATAAAGAAGGCTTTCTTTATATTTCTTATAAAGAAGGCCTTCTTCATACGCTCTTGATATAATGCATAAATCCGTGCCATAATGCACGGCACATGCGATATATATCAAGAGTACATAATAGAGATTATGTGTTACTCATATGATTACGTATATCTCTATTATGTACTCTTGATATATATGTATCAGAAGGAGATAATAGGGTTTATTATTATTCTCTATTATCTACTTCTGATATGTATTTATTATCTCCATATCGCGCCCGCATGCGTCCTCTCTGTACTGTGGTGCGGGAAAGATGGTTGCGGTGGACATTGGGTGCAGTAAGAGAGAGTTGAGTTACTTGAGTAACGGAATAATTTCAAGGTGGAGGGAGAGATGTATTGGATCCAGGAGAAGAGGGAAATGATTAACATGTTAGAGGGGAGACAACTCCGATATTTTTCGTAACCCACCCTTCTGCAATCTCAGATACTCGCTTCCTCTACGTAGACCACTGATTCTCTATCCCTGACCATCTATTGTTTTCCTATTGTTTATCTTCATTCATCCTCACTCGCCTCCATCCTACAGTACACACTACATTGCCTTTTCCTCTCTCCCCACCCACGTCTCTCATTTCCTGCTTGTCAGCCAATATTATGTGTTTCGCTTTATCCAACGCATTTCTTTCGCTTTGCTATCCATCCTTCTCTCTCAACCTGCTTCGTTCTCCCAGCCCTCCCCCAGCTAATTCCCCTTCTCCGCAAACTGCCGTCATCTTAGCTATAGAACTATAGCCCTTCGCTCTGCCACAGGCCTGTACGTGTAGCAGAGGGAAGAGCTATAGTTCTAGAGCTACTCCTCTCTATGCTCGTCCCAGCCTGTGGCAGAGCGAAGGGTTATAAGTTCTAGAGCTTACTCCTCTCTATTGCCTTCGTCCCAGCCTGTGGGCAGCAGCGAAGCAGTTATTAGTTCTAGAGCTACTTCTCTCTATGCTCGTCAGCCTGTGGCAGAGCGAAGGGCTATAGTTCATATAGCTACTCCTCTCTATACTCCGTCGCCAGCCTGCTGGCAGAGGCGACGGCTATAGTTTCTAGGCTACTCCTCTAATGCTCGTCGCAGCATGTTGGGCAGAAGCAACAGGCTATAGTTCTAGAGCTACTCTTCTCTAATGGCTTGCGTCGCAGAACTGTGGCAGAGGGCGAAGGGTTACAGTTTTTAGAGCTACTCCTCCCTATGCTGCGTGCCCAGCCTGTGGCAGGGCAAAGGGCTATAGTTTTAAGGCTACTCCTCGCATGCTCGTCCCAGCCTGTGCAGAGCGAAGGGCTATAGTTCTAGAGCTACTCCTCTCTATCCTCGTCCCAGCCTGTGGGCAGAGCGACGGGCTATAGTTTATACGAGCTCCTCCTGCTATGCTCGTCCAGCATGTGGCAGAGCGAGAGCTTAGTCAGAGCTAGCTCCTCTCTATGCTCGTCCAGCCTGTGGGCAGAGCGACGGGGCTATAGTTCAAGAGCTACTCCTCGCTACTGCTGCGTCCAGCTGGTGGCCAGAGCGAAGGCTATAGTTCTAGAGCCTACTCCTCTCTATCTCGTCCACAGCCTGTGTCAGAGCGAAGGGTTCTAAGTTTCTAGAGCCTACTCCTCTCCTATGTCTCAGTCCAGGCCTGTGGCAGAGGAAAGAGTTATCGTTCTAGAAGCTACTCCTCTCTATGGCCTCGTCCAGCCTGTGGCAGAGCGGACGGGCTAATCGTTTCAAGAGCTACTCCTCGCCTAATGCTCGTCCAGCCCTGTGGCAGAAGCGAAGGGCTATAGTTTACTAGAGCTACTCCCTCTCTATGCTCGTCCAGCCTGTGGCAGAGGCGAGGGTTATAGTTCTAGAGCTACTCCTCTCTATGGCTCGCCAGCGAGGGGGGTGGTGTGCTGTGAAGGCGGGCTTGGGGGGCAGAGCGAAGAGTTATAGTTCTAGAGCTATCTCTCTATGCCTCCGTCCAGGCTGTGGCAGAGCGAAGGGCTAAGTTTCTATAGGCTCTCCTCTCTATACTCGTCCCAGCCTGTGCAGCAGCGACGGGCTATAGTCTAGAGGCTACTCCTCTATGCTTCGTCCAGCATGTGGCAGAGCGAAGGGTTACAGTTTAGAGCTACTCCTCCCTATGCCGTCCAGCCTGTGGCAGGGCAAAGGCTATATTTCTAGAGCTACTCCTCGCCTAATGCTCGTCCGCAGCCTGTGGCAAGAGCGAAAGGGCTATAGTTCTAGGCTACTCCTCTCTATACTCGTCCCAGCTGTTGGCAGAGCGAAGGGCTACAGTTTTTTAGAGTACTTCTTTATGCTCGTCCCAGCTGTGGCAGGGCAAAGGGCTATATGTTTCTAGAGGCTACTCCTCGCTATGCTCGTCCCAGCGCCTGTGGGCAGAGCGAAGAGCTATAGTTCTAGAGGCTAGCTCTCTCGTATGCTCGTCCCAGCTGTGGCAGAGCGAACGGGCTATAGTTCAAGAGCTACTCCTCGCTATGCTCGTCCAGCCTGTTGGCAGAGCGAGAGGGCTATATGTTCTAGAGCTACTCCTCTCTATGCTCGTCCCAGCCTGGGCAGAGCGAAACGTTATGGTTAGGAAATTACTTAGGGTTAGGGTTAGGGATAGGTCGTAGGCGCTCCCTAGATCGTTAGTGGAGTAGGCGAGGTACGGTCCGGCATATTAGATAGTAGTATTTAGTCCAGGGTACGTTTCGCGGTATACCGGACCGCTAGCCTGGTCGTTCCGGCAGTACCCTGGGAGCATAGAACCTCTCAGCTTATAATTCTCGAGGCTACCGTCGCCGCTGCTTGAGCCCCCCCCCCCCGACACACACAGAGAAAAAAATCACAATACCACGACGACCACTTCATCAACACTTCAAATGCAGCAATCAACACGTCGGCGTTCTTCTGTTGTCGCACGTGTGTGTCTGCACAGCTGGTGCATCGCCGTAACAACCGTCTTCCCTGGCGGTCGTGCCGTGAATAACTGATGCTGCTGATAGAAGAGCGATGGACGGCAGCAGCTGCTAATCATACTTTACGTGTCTATAGGCACTGTTTAAATCACTATCGAGAATGAGAATTATTACGGAAGATGGACTGGGACGATACGAGAGGTGGTGAGAACGACAGAGAGAGAGAGAGAGCAGAGAGACGAGAGAGAGAGAGACGAGAGCACGAGAGAAGACAGAGAGAGATCCAGAGTGGAGTGTGTGATGAAAAAGAGCGAGAAGAGAGGACGGAGCGAGTGAGAGAGAGAATGAGAAGAAACGAGGAAAATGGGGGGAAAGACGGACGGAAAAGACATGATAGAAAGTATTAGAGGAAGGACGGATTCATTTCTTAACTTTCATTTCCGTTCGGATCGCGTATATATAGTGTCAAATCACCAACCTCACAATCAACACAACTTCGAGGCAATTTTCTCCTGCACAATGTTGGAGAGCTTGTTGCAAGTCTAGGCACTAAAGAAGACACACCCGGCCGCACCGTTAGGTAGTTCTTGTCTGTGCAAATCGTAACGCTGCACCGTAAGCTTAAAGCAGTCATTCCACTGAATATGATGCATGCCGTGTACGCATGAGGATAGGATAGCATTCATGCTTCTTGTAGACTACTCCCAAACGTCTCTATTGCTGCGCCTGTACGGGGCCGCGTCTGACATGGTCAGGTTTGCAAATACGCCCACGAACACACGCCCGTATATATCATACAAGGCCGTAGCTAGCGGGGGCAAGGGGCAGTTACCCCCCCCCCCACACACACCACACATCCCCAGAAGAAAAATGGATACAATGCCATGGTCATGGCGTTCACTTCCAGAACACCACTGAACGCAGCATGGCTTGCATCCCCGCCCAAGGAAAACGGTAGCCTACGCTCCTAGCACACAGGCACTTGGAGCGTTTCATAAAAGTCATTATGCTAAAGAATACGAAACTATTTACTGCCGTTTCTCTACTCTTGTTTCGCGCTATTATTGCCGACATTTCCCTGTAATGTGTTCCGCAAATGCTCCTCTGCAACACACACCCACCACGCTGCCGCACACGGACACACACGATATATATACATGTATAATGCATATGGGTGGCAATGGGGACACGCTTCTTGGTGTTTGTCCTCTTGCCATCCCCCCCCCCCTTAATAAATGCATATGTATGGCATGATTAGGCAATGCAATTAGACACATCAGATGAGTAATTAGCGCCATGACGGTATATACAGCTCAGCAGTAGTACCGTAGTTATCGTACACTATATATAGCAACTGCCCAACACGAACACCGTAGAAAGAACAAAGTTCTAGGACGCATGTATAGCTGTCCGCGCCCTGACCCTCACGGAACGTAGCAACCACCACACGTACGCCGCACGCACGCCGCACGCAGCACACACGCACCACATATACACACACAGCACACAGCACACACCAACACCCACAACACCACACACAAAACGAGACACACATAATATATATATAATTATATATATATACATATTATATATATATTAGTGTATTAATAGTGTATTATAGTACACAAACTTCCTGTTTGCGGTTCCGCCCCGCCGTTCGGGTGCTTGAAGTTACCAGCGCGTTTTTTATCGTTTTCTGGGGGGGGGGCGCGTGCGTGCGGCGTGCGGCCGTGCGTGCGCGATTCACGGGAATAATATTTCCTTTACGGCGTGCAACACACGAGGACGTGGACGTGAATCTAGGTAGTAAATGCCAGTATATATATAGTCAATGCAGTCTTGGACAAGAAATGCGTGCGCGGTGAGGGACTGGCGGAACATTCCGGTTTACTTTGCGTCCTGTATGACCGCGCGCGCCGTCAAGCGGCAGACGTATTTAAGAGCTTGTCTTTGCGACGGCCAGTGCAGAGTGTACTGATGTACAACTCCGCCTGCGTGGCGGTCTAGCTAGGTGGGGCGTTGTGGCAAAGGACTACGTTGGCGTGTTATGCAACGGTAGGCGACGGTTTAGCGTGTAAACAAGAGCCCGTGTCAAAATAAAAGTCCGCTGCTGGCTGCGTATTACATATGTTAGTATACGTGGAAGCGCGGTGCAGCGACAAGGGATATCATAATAGGTTATATTCAGTCACTCATAGTAATGTCAGAGTAGCGTCTGGCTATAGGCAGGCACAGTGAATATATATATCACCCACGCACGCACGCACGCACACACGCACACACAACACACACACTCTATATATTATAATTATATTATTATATATTATACTTATATATATATTATATATATATATAGAGAGGAGAGAGAGAGAGGAGAGAGAGAGAGAGAGTAGAGAAGATGCATAGATAGATAGATACCGGCCACCTTCATGTACATTCATATAAGGATAGCGGGACGGGCGCAATTCCAGTTTTTAAAAGTAGGGGAGGGGGGGCGGACGTAGTTCAAGAGTGTGCGAGGGAGGGAAGCGACGAGGTGGCAGGGCGCTCCTCCACCAACAGTAATAACATTTGTGTTTTTTGATCTCTAAATATCGTCGTTGGAACGACGTTGAAAAATGGATTTGCATTTTATTCAACGTCACTATCTAAATATTATATCTTTTCCCGCGGTCAACGGGAAGTGAAGTCACTCGCCCCCCCTAATACGGTCGCGTTCTATATTCAGTTTAGGCTAGTATATATTATATTATATATATATATGTCTTGATATATATCAATCAGGAGTCTTGTTCTTTATACTTTTCTATTTTTTTTCACTTAGTGTAGTGGAGACAGCAGAAAATAATTAATATTAAGAAGGACTATATTTATGCAGAACACCGTAAAAATCTTGGGGGGGGCATTTGATTAGTGTGCCCCCACTTTCAAAAAGTGGGGGGGGCTGTCCCCCGTGTCCCCGTGCACTTGCGCACTGAAGTATGGACTGAAGAACATGCATGAATATAGTTTTTGCTATAGAGAAGGGGGTGGAAGACCGTTGAAAGGGGGCAGGGAGAAGCTAGGCGTTAAAAAAAAGAATGTAGGCTGAGCGAGGGAAGAGGGGGAGGCAAGGAAAGACAGGGTGGGATGAAATTATTAGTTGGCTTCTCACATGGTTAGGGGCGCTGCTCACCAATCATAAACACAGTTCTACTGATAAAATTATTTCATAAATCTATGCTGACGATTATCCGCTAACATTAAATGCTATCCATCACAAAAAATATAACTCCTCCGGTGGAGATATTGCGCATGCCGCTAACACACTAACGTGCCAAATTGTGACTCGACTGATATATCAGGGGCACCG
>NW_014578170.1:47425-53371 GCF_000485595.1 Priapulus caudatus
ATATTGCGCAATCGCATGCGCTAACACACTAACGTAGCCAAACTGTGTACTGACTGGTATATGCAGCGGGCACCTTACATGCGAGGTCTTCTTCCTATTTCTCAAGAGCGGTATAGTTGTAAAATATTATCATATAAATCTATGCTAGAATACCTCCTCCCTATTCTAAATAGATAATCTTTGCAAAATATTATTTTTCTTGGGAGATATAGCACATGCGCGAGCACCGTTTCAGGCGTGCAGTATGGACTGAAGAACACTGCATAATATAGCTTGCTAAGAGAGAAAGAGTTGGGAGACTGAGGAAAGGTGGCAAGGAAAAAAGCAGAGGGCGGTAAAAAAAGAACGAGGCTGAGCGAGAGACAGAGGGTGAGGCAAGGGAAGGACAGGAGGGGGTGAATTAGTAGTTTTTCGTCCCACAGGCTGGGGCGCTCTCTCAATCATAAACACAGGTCTACTGATAACTATTTATTTCATAAATCAATGCTGAGATATCCCCTAACCATTTTAAATGCATATCCATCACAAAATATAACTCCTCTGTTGAGATATTGCGCATGCGATAATACACTAACGTGGCCAAATTGTGTACTGAATGGTATAGGCAGCGGGCACCTTACATGGGAGGACTTCTTCCGATTTTTCAAAATACACTAACGTAGCCAAATTGTGTACTGACTGGTATATGCAGCGGGCACCTTACATGCGAAGTCGTCTTCCTATTTCTCAAGAGAGGTATACTGATGAGATATTATTATATAAATCTATGCTAGAGTACCTCCGCCCTATTCTAAATAGATAATCTTTGCAAAATATTATTATTGTCGAGAGGTATTGCGCATGCGCGAGCACCGTTTCAGACGTGCAGTATGGACTGAAGAACACTGCATAATATAGCTTGCTAAGAGAAAAAGAGGGGTGGGAGACTGAGGAAAGATGGCAGGAAAGAAAGCTGAGGACGGTAAAAAAGAATGAGCTTGAGCGAGAGACAGAGGGGGAGGCAAGGAAAGGACAGGAAGGGATGAATTAGTAGTTTTGCTTTCCACAGGTTAGGGCGCTCTCCCAATCATAAATACATGTCTACTGATAACAATTTATTTTATAAATCTATGCTGAGATATCCCCTAACCATTTTAAATGCATATCCATCACAAAATATAACTTCTCAGGTGAGATATTGCGCATGCGCTAACACACTAACGTATCTAAACTGTGTACTGACTGGTATATGCAGCGGGCACTTTACATGCGAGGTCTTCTTCCTATTTCTCAAGAGAGGTATAGTTGTGAAATATTATCACATAAATCTATGCTAGAATACCTCCTCCCTATTCTAAATAGATAATATTTGCAAAATATTCTTCTTCTCGGGAGATATTGTGCATGCGCGAGCACCGTTTCAGGCGTACAGTGTGGACTGAAGAACACTGCATAATATAATAGCTTGATATTAGATAAGGAGGGTTGGAAGACTGAGGAAATGCGGCAGAGAAGAAAGCTTAGGGCGGTAAAAAACAGAGGCTGAGCGAGGGACAGAGAGGGAGGCAAAGGAAGGACAGGAGGGGATGAATTAGTAGTTTTGCTTCCCACAGGCTAGGGCGCTCTCCTAATCATAAACACAGGTCTACTGATAACAATTTATTTCATAAATCTATGCTGAGATATCCCCTAACCATTTTAAATGCATATCCATCACAAAATATAACTCCTCAGGTGAGATATTGCGCAGGCGCTAATACACTAACGTAGCCAAATTGTGTACTGACTGGTATATGCAGCGGGCACCTTAACATGCGAGGTCGTCTTCCTATTTTCTCAAGAGAGGTATACTGATGAGATATTATTATATAAATCTATGCTAGAATACCTCCTCCCTATTCTAAATGCATAATGTTTGCAAAATATTATTATTGTCGGGAGATATAGCGCATGCGCGAGCACCGTTTCAGACGTGCAGTATGGACTGAAGAACACTGCATAATATAGCTTGCTAAGAGAGAACGAGGGTTGGGAGACTGACGAAAGGCAGCAGGGAAAAAGCTAAGTGCGGTAAGAAAGAATGAAGCTGAGCGAGGGACAGAGGGGGGCAAGGGAAGGACTGGAGGGGATGAATTCGTAGTTTTCCGTCCCACAGGTCTTCTCGGGAGATATTGCGCATGCGCGAGCACCGTGTCAAGCGTAAAGTCAAACTGCATGCAGCGCCCCCCTTCGCACACTCAGGTAGATGAGCTCAATCGGAAACCCATTCGACTCTTCCCGTCATGCCTAGAAAACAGTTTAGAAAACATGCCTAGAAAACATGCCTAGAAACTAGAAAACAATGCCTAGATGCGCTATTCTCTGAATGGTCCGAGGGTACCGCGATTGGATTGAGCCTATGAGCGAGAGCGCCATCTGTCGTGGAGTTTGGCGTAAAGTATTAGCGGGAAACCCAGGGCGTGACGTGCAATACAAATAGCAAACGATAATAGCAAAGTGAATATTTTCGAGCGGATTTTACCAAACACACACGCTGTCAGCCTGCCCGGCTCCAGTTTGAACGTATACGAACGGCCGAAAAATATTATCTTGGCAGTCAACGGCGACCGACGTCAGAGCGCCATTTCCCTGTACATTAGCATAGCTGGGATGCTGCGAGCAAAGTGAAGTATGTAGATCAGATTTTACCATGCATACGTGCCGTCTGCCCGCCGGCAACCAGTGTGAACGTATGATCTGCTTGCCATCTTGTGTTTTGTTTGCATCGGAGTACATATCCTACTTGGGTACCCCATTAATGCTACCAGGAGTGAACAAAAATGGATGAATTATGATTGATTTTGAAATGTAATTGATGTTTTATTTTTATATTCACTACGGATGCTACTATACTACCAGCACTCGTAATGTATGCTTTGTTAATTATGGGGGAAAAAATCAAAAGAAATAAAAAAAGAAAAGAAAATAAAAAACATT
Source organism: Priapulus caudatus (assembly GCF_000485595.1). Classification (NCBI taxonomy): domain Eukaryota; kingdom Metazoa; phylum Priapulida; class Priapulimorpha; order Priapulimorphida; family Priapulidae; genus Priapulus; species Priapulus caudatus. The sequence continues at coordinate 50,381 of NW_014578170.1, forward strand.
TTGTATTTTATTGCTGCTTAGTTTATCATGTACGTGTATTACGACGGTTAGAATAGCATACTACGTAATACATGGCAATGCCTGCATGTATTATGTAAGAATGTGCCTTCCTGTCGAAACAGAAACATGGCGCTGCGGCACTTGATAACACATAACCAATCTGTTTCACTTCTCCCTATACAGTTCTCATGGTACACAGATAGAACGGGCAGGGGGCAGTCTGTGGGGTAGACTGGTACTCGCTCCCACCTTGGTACTCGCCCCATCGAGTAACTAAGCCGAGAGGTAGGACCGGGTACCAGTCTATATGTGGGACAGCGCTGACTTGCCATTATTTGATCGTCGAAGCAGAAGATGAATTTGCGTCTCGTATTCAAGTTAATCATACGTACACAGATGAAGTAGATATTATACACGTTTCTTTGATTCTTGCTCTAAAGGTGTAAGGGGTTAAATACATGTCCTGGCTAATCATTCAGCAAATGCAGTGATGCCGTTGTTTGGAAAGAGTCCGACCCCGAAAGGTGGGTATCAATCGATTGATAATGATATCATAAAACCAAGAGTGTATAAAACAAACTCGGCCTTGTTGGTTCAAGGATAGAGAACATGGGTCCCAATAAAACCAATGTAATTTACATCAATATAAATATAATATTACATCAATATAATAGGTTAGGGTTATGGTTAGGATTAGGGTTAGGGTTAGAATTAGGGTTAGGTTTAGGCACATTGGTTTTATTGGGACCCATGTTCTCTATCCTTGGGCCAACTTGTTCAAGCCTAGATTGGAACGACCAGGTAGGTAGGGCCCAATCCAAATTTAGCACCCCGGATTAGTTTAGCACAGATGCGAACTATATTATATATATATACCGGGGTCCTAAAAAAAGTACGATTGTGCAATCGGCTTGTTTACTTTGAGACGAATCCGTCTGGTCAGGATCACTTGATCCTGATCACAGGCACTTGGAACGTTTCAATAATAATAAAATTATAGTTAATAAACACGAAATGTATTTACTACTAACGTCTTAATGGTTCTATAGTCTGTTTCGTCTATTATCGCCGATAACTTTCTGTAAATGCCGTTTAAATGCTCCTCTGCAACTAGCTCCAAGAAACGGTATTGCTAGGGTTAGATTACACCGTCGCACAGCCTGGTCGGGCTACTCTGCAACATACAACTGTCACAAGTACACCGCACGCTAGCTCTAGTACCATAGCCCGCGTTCGATTAACTGCCGCAGGGTTAGGGTTAGGGTTAGTTAATCGACCGCGACCTGCGGCAGTTAATCGAACGTGGGCTATAGTACTAGAGCTAACCGCACGCACGCTGCTGTGCACAAACAACAAGAATAAAGAGCATGTGGGAAACAATCTATGTTTTGGCAATTAGATGAGGACAACTTAAGCTTCAGAAACCCCAACTATTTTAGGTGTAATTCGTATTGCATGGATCATTTTCTAATAGATGTAAATCTTTCTTTAGGCTTGGTTATCCTTCTGTTACATTTAACTGTATTTAACTGTATTTAACTGTCGCCGCCGCACGACTCCTAGACGCATGGCGGCAGGGGGCAAGAGAGCCGTCCGACTCATAGTAGCCCCAATAATCACAATGTATTTGTCGATCTCATTTTTGAATGTGTTTACACTAGAGGCACTAATACAACTAACTGGCAAAGAATTCCAGGAATCCACCACAGGAGCGAGTGAGAGAGAGAAATGAGAAGGAAACGAGGAAAATGGGGGGAAGACGGGACGGGAAAAGACATGAAGAAAGGTATTAGAGAAGGACGGATTCATTTCTTAACTTTCATTTCCGTTCGGATCGCGTATATATATGTCATAATCACCATCCCACAATCAAACACAACTTCCGAGCAATTTTCTCCTGCACAATGTTGGAGGAGCTGTTGCAAGTCTAGGCACGTAACAAGACACACACGGCCGCACCGTTATGGTAGTTCCTTGTCTGTGCAATCGTAACGTTGCACCGTAACTTAAAGCAGTCATTCCACTGAATATTGCATGCATGCGTGTACGCATGAGGATAGGATACATTCATGCTTCTTGTAGACTACTCCAAACGTCTCTATTGCTGCGCCTGTACGGGGCCGCGTCTGACATGGTCAGTCTATGCAAGTACCCCCACAATACACGCCCGTATATATGCATACAAGGCCGTAGCTAGCGGGGGGCAAGGGGCAGTTACCCCCCCCCACACACACATCCCAGAAGAAAAATGGATACAATGCATGGTCAATGGCGTTCACCTTCCCAGAACACACGACGCACATGGCTTTGCCATCCCCGCCCCAAGGAAAATCGGTTAGCTACGCTCCTGCACACAGGCACTTGGAGCGTTTCAATAAAATATTATGCTAAAGAAATACGAAATCTATTTACTGCCGTTTCTCTACTCTCTTTCGCCTATTATTGCCGACAATTTCCTGTAAATGTCGTCCAAATGCTCCTCTGCAACACACACCGCACGCACGCTGCCGCACACGGACACACACTGATATATATACATGTATATATGCATATGGGTGCAATGGGGACACCTTCTGGTTTTGTCCTCTTGCCATCCCCCCCCCTTATATAAATGAATATGTATGTGCATGATTAGCATTGCAATTAGACACATCGATGAGTATATAGACGCCATGACGGTATATACAGCTCAGCAGTAGTACCGTAGTTATCGTACACTATATATAGGCAACTGCCCAACAACGAACACCAGAAAAGAAAAGTTCTAGGACGCATGTATAGCTGTCCCGCCCCATGACCCTACGGAACGTAGCCACACACACACGTACGCACGCACGCACGCATGCACGCACACACACACACACATCCCAGAAGAAAAATGGATACAATGCATGGTCAATGGCGTTCACCTCCCCAGACCACACGCCGCACATGCCTTTGCCACCCCCGCCCCAAGGAAAATCGGTTAGCTACGCTCCTGCACACAGGCAC
>NW_014578170.1:60892-71647 GCF_000485595.1 Priapulus caudatus
ATGTCTTCAAACATGGCAATGGCAAACGCAATGTCTACGACAACAAAGGTATGTCAAACATGCTCTCTGTAGCTACATGTAGAGATGGTGTACGTGTTAGGCTATATATGTACTATGTACTCTAATGATATGTTGTCGAGGTTTCTTTTGGTCCACCTTACTAAGTTGTAAGAGTTGTACTTACATACACACCAACTGGATCGGGAAGAAGTGGTATTAAGTCATTTTGTGTGAGGCACAAAGGCATTTATTTAAGGTTGCCACAAACCCTACAATGGGTATTCAGCACAATGCCTGGTTGATAATAATTTCCTTGTTTGTTTATTGTGTTAGTAAGGCTGCATTATATTCCCTGTGTTGATGGCACTTTAACTATAAAACTAGCAGCACTAGAAGAAAGTTTATCTACGTGCAGTTCAATTTGGTGATGCCATACGCACGCACGCACGCACACATGCACACATATATACACGCGCATGCACACGCGCATGCACACACATGCACGCACGCACACACACACACCAAATCTCATTCATCAGTTGACATGATGACCGTGTTGATGGGCCTGACCTTGTATTTCTCGCAGACGATGCAAGGCATGAATAAGACCATGGATCCGATGAAGGTGGCCAAGACAATGAAGGAGTTCGAGATGGCAAACACGAAGATGGAGATGAGCGAAGAGATGAGTGAGTGTTAAGCGGGGGACACACCATGCAAAATTATTCGCACGTTTGCAGCGAGTGTTAAAATCGCAGCGAAATTTGCATGGTGTGTCCGCTCAAGCGCGGGCGAATTTCGCTGCGAATTTCATCCGCACCGAAATTCACAGCGATCAAACATGTTTGATCTTTTCGCTGCGGACGTGCGGACGTGCGAATAAATTCGCATGGTGTGTCCCAGGCTTTAGCACACACTGTGCAGTACCAAGTATGGCGCGCCATTCCCTTAAAAACTAGAAGCAGGAATATAACTAAGTATTACATTCTAAATTGAATGAAGAGATGAGTGAGTGTTAAGCCCGGCGCACACGTGGCGATTTTTATCGCTACTGGCGATTTTAATTGTGCAGGACCCGGTCACTGTACAGGCTACTCGTAATGTCAAAAAGACACGGGCGTTCCTGCCACATTTCAACAAGCTCATCCTCCTGTTTTTTCCCCACACCAAGGGCGATGCCATATTTTATCACGTGCTTCAAATCATGCATTTGATTAGTTAATCCAAAAACTGTTGCCTGAATCCATCGCCAATGCAGCACACACGTGGCGATTGTTCAGCGACTCGGCAACAAATATCAAACATGTTTGATATTCCAGCGACGAGTTTCTGGCGTCAAAATTGCCATCGCCATGCAGCGCGCACGTGGCGATCTTTTGGCGATTCTGTCGCCGGCAACAAACTCGCCAGTACTAGCGATAAAAATCGCCACGTGTGCGTCACGAATGCACAGACTGTGCGGTATCACGTGTGACGCACGATTCTCTTAAAGACTAAAAGCAAAAATATAACTAAGTATTACATTCTAGATTGAAACAATGCTTTTACTTATTTTTCTTTATTGAAATGAAAACAATACTTGCATAATTAGAAAACACAAACAGAGTAAAATGTAAAATTCATGAAAGGTCATCTTGATTGGTAGTACGTAACTTATCTTTATTACAAACGAGGAATCTATGTAAAATGCCTGTAATTTCCCCTGAAATGTGAGTTACCCACCACCATTTAACACTGTTTTAATTTTTTAATCGTCTATTTATCCACACGCAGTCAACGACACTCTCGATGACATCCTGACAGAGTCGGGAGATGAAGAAGAGGAGGATGCCATTGTTACCCAGGTGCTTGATGAGATAGGGATCGAGATGACAGGCAAGGTGAGGTGGTGCTGCCCTCCCACGGCAGTTTTAGCAGTTATTGCTAGCTCATCTGAGCCTTAAATATATAAATAGATAGAATATAAAATAAATAGACAAAAACATTTAACAAAAATTCCAGGGACCGTTTTTCAGTTCATACTATGAACAACTTATGGTTAAAAGTTTAGGTCCCAACTCTGCTGTTTCTGAGAAATAAGAAAAAACCATTTTTTTTGTATAAATTTACCATTTTTGCCGTCACGTAATTAGTGATGAATTTTCTTATGATTATTTTCGTCATGAGCGTAGACAGACATCTCTTTTATTAGATAGACATGTGTTTGATTGAATTTGATGAGCAGTTATGTTGCAATGCCCTTTAACAGAGGTACCTGTTCGTAACCCTGACTGTATGGATGTTAGATTGTGTGTGTTATCTAGTACCATAGCCACACCTGCCTGGATATTGTATTGTGAGTAGCTACTTCTTCGACGAGAGACAGATTGAGAGGACTTGAGAGGCTCATGATTTTGGTGTTTACTCCAAACAGGTTGCTGCCGCTCCCACTGCAGGTAAAGGGCAGCTTGGCGAATTGTCTAAGGCTGAGGTGACCGACGCTGATATCGAGAGGCAGCTAGCACAGCTGATGAAATCATAGCAGGTGGCAGCACTGAAGCAAGCATCAACACTGTAGCCAGGGTCGTAGCTTCGGGGGGGGGCCCTAGATTTTGGAGCAAAATTTAAAAATAAGCTTGGCTATTAATCGTAAATAACCCTAACGAGATTTTTTTGGTCACTTATCCGTGAAAGCCTTGTCTCAGACCCACCCCTACCACACTATGTACGTCGATCAAGAGCTGCGCCCGTCGCTCATCATTACACAGTTGAGTCATGAAATTTGGCCCTCCCCCCCCCTAAGAATTTGCTCAGCCTACGGCCCTGGTAGCATGTGTCCTTCTGCTCCCGTTACAGGGATGTGCTCTCTGCTATGTAGCTGGGAGCTGTGTGATATATCCCCCCCCCCACACACACACACCTCAAGAGAGAGGCGTTAGATTGGTGAGCGTGTTGTAACAAGAGAGCAGTGCTGAGCTCTGGGAGAGAATGTTTGCCATTTCCGTTGATCTGTGATGAATGTTTGCAAAATACGCTTTCATAGTTCAACAGTTTCCACGGTTATTTTTCGCGAAACCTTCCACTAGTAGTATAGAATATTCTCACATAAATTGTATATTGATTCGCACATGTGTGTAAAGCGTAGGTATATTTATGAAAAATACGCGAGTATTGATGTGTGTATGCGTTACCGATATTGAAAACGAAGTGGATGTTGATTTAAAGACACAAAAGCTTTTCAGTTTTGTAATGGCATGTTATAATTAACATGCAACGTCTTATTGGTTATATCGATATTTTGCATATTGTATAGAGTTTTCAAATAATAAAAATGTTTATTAAACTCTCAGTAAGTAATTCATCATGTGAATTCAGTATCATTTTGTGTTATTGGTGTATAGGGGTGTAGTTGGTTTTTAGTTTATCTGACACAGACAGATGCAGCTTGTGGAATGGCAAGATAGTCCGTCCGCTCATTCGTCTATCGAATTCGTCGTCGATCGAATTCATCGTCGATCGAGTGAAAACCTTTTCTGGCAGTGCCAGCTTACCATTTTATTATTTGATCGAAAGAGATATGAAATGTACTTTCCACTGCTGTGCAAAGAGACCATAAAGAGAATGGTTAAACGTTTATTTGTTTACTGTTAACAAATGACTGAAATGCTTTAACTAGAGTAATATGTACTGCTATATGGTGATACACCTGTGTGGATATGAAAGTCTACAATTTCACACTTAAATTTTATGTGCGATATGTAGTTGAACCATATTTACGTATATATGCTCATTATTCACCAATATATACACTCAAAAATGATGTTATTTGTGTGAGACTTATTCTGTATCTCAGATTCATAGCACCAAGTGTTGCATGTGTTGCATGCATTAATTCGTCACAACGGAGCAAGCGTGAGGTGCGTAGTGAGCAATACCGAATTTACCCTTCTCCCATTGATGTTTTATAACAAGTGAGAATATTATTTACAAAAACACTTAATTACCCGATAACAATGTAAATAAAATCCATAAAGATTTTATTCGCTCCTGATATTATTGTTGTTTTTGTACGTTTTATTCTTTAGTGCCCCCCCCCCATTATTAGGAAATATTGGGAAGTATGAAAATGCCTGATTAAGAGGCCTACTTATACGTGACGCAATACGCACCGCATCGTACAATACACAGAGCTGAGAGCACAATACACGCGTTTAGCTGTAAAAATGCTTTCTGAGCTCGGTAATTTCAGAATCCGCTGAAAAGCTTAAAATAGTTGTTTAAGTTTATAATCGTTGTAAAAATGTTTCTGGGTAAGAACAACGAATGTTTGCTCATCAGAAAATTACTCGTCCAGTGGGTCCGAGGTCCTGTGCCCCTTATCTAATTAATCTAATTAAAATAACGTGGGTAATGATTGTTTTACGGATCCTTTCGCTAAACGAAGAAGAAGTATCATTGAAGAAGTAAAAGCCAACATGATACCAGCAATACTCTCTCTCTCTCTCACACTCTCTCTCTCTCTCTCTCTCTCTCTCTCTCTCTCTCTCTCTCTCTCTCTCTCTCTCTCTCTCTCGCTCTTCTTTCTCTATCTCTCGCACTCACTCACTCTCTCTCTCTCTCGCTCTCTTTCTGTCACTCTCTCTATATCTCCTTTCTTCTGATCCGAGCTTTGCTCTGGCCTACTCAATTTCTCTGTGATTTTTTCCTTGCTCAGGCAACATTACTTTCTCTGTACTTTCCACCATTGCATCCAGGGCCGTACCCTGTGGGGCTGCCCCCAAGATTTTGGAGCACAATTAAAAAATAAGCTTAGCTAATAATCGTAAATAACCCTAACGTGATTTTTCTTGTCACTTATCCGTGAAAGCCTTGTCTCAGACCCACCCCCACCACACTATGGACGTCGGTCAAGGGCTGCGCCCGTCGCTCATCATTACACAGTTGAGTCACGAAATTTTGCCCCCTAGGAATTTGCTCAGCCTCGGCCCCCTGGCATCTCACTTTCACTCGTCATGCCGTTCGCCTTAGTTGTCACTCTTTCTCTCTCTCTCTCTCTCTCTCTCTCTCTCTCGCTGGAAGTAAAGAGATGAGAAGAGATTAGAGTAATGATAGAGAGATGAGAGAGAAAGGAGATGAGAGAGGATGAGAGGAAGTAGTAGGAGAGAGAGAGTGTGTAGAGGCAGAGAGAGAGAGATGAGAGAGGATGAGATTGAGACTGGAGAGAGAGAGAGAGCTCAGTTTGGTGTAGGAGAGGAGACGGAGAGAGAGGCGCGGGGCGAGAACGCACGCACGCACGCACGCACGCAACGCACGCAGGAGCGATCGCACGCAGGCGCACACACACACACACACACGTTATATGAGACGCCACAACATAAATGCATGCATTTGACCGTCTCCCCTTGACACGCACCTACAGTACTGTATAGCTTACTGTGATATTTTAGCGGCCGAACTTCAACAACGCTGACTCGTACATTACGAGCACGTCTGCAACCCGAGTCCCAGCAATGAAATGTGATTACCACGAACGAAGGCTCTGATATCTGCTGTGGCGCCACGCCGTGTTTAACAATTCGGCGCGTAGAGAGTCAGCGCACGCTGGGCAATGCTCGACTCGACAGCCCTATGTAAGCACGCGTGAATATACTCTCTGTGGAGATCGATAGAAACACTAGCAGAAAACTTGCGGTTTAAAATTTTAAGTGCGGTGATGAGTTTGCGGCGAGGGCCGGTGATGGGAATCTGTAATGCTGAAAGCCACTTTGCATACCATAACGTAGCATCAAGGATAGAGAGTGGCCTCCGAATTGTAGTGTAACTTCATTAGGATGAATTCGAGATGTTGAATGTGAAAAAGTGTATTATAACGAAGAACGAGCGCAGAGACTTTGTGTGTTAACTTGCATGGTTTCTACTTCATTACCGTGAACTTATACACATGATGGCCGTGAATCTGTCCCACTAGTTGGATGATGTTTTGTCAAGGGAGCAGACACATCGCTAAACCTAAGCCCCTGATCGGAGAACACTGTGCAGAGACGCCCCTAATGCTAACGTAGGTCGCCTAAGCGTGTGATATGTATGATATTGGGTAAGCATTCCAGACATCCGAACGTTTCTCTGACATTTTCTCTGTAGTTTGAAGTGGAAACTGTCCATGTATTGCGTATCCCATCGCGCGAGCGTAGGCCTGTTTGTGCTCCCCCCATCCATTACCGCGTGTTTACCAGTAACCGAGAGGCATAGGATAATGTCTTGAAAGTGCTAGCTGTCAATAACAACATTGACACGAGCGACGGCTCGACATGAAGTTCTTCAATTTCAACAATTTAGAAGACGAAGCCGCCCGCGGAGCGTATAGGCGGTTTATTTGTGCCGGACTATAATCCGTGACGAATCTGTTTCAAATATGGAGTTATCTTCTACTATAGCAATGACGACATGGCGGTAGGCGTGCAACGTCGTGGGCCTGGGCTGCAACGCATAAAACACTCGCTGGTGTAATTTGTATTGCCATTAAGATTCATTTAATAATTCTATTTCAGATGAGGGGGCAAATCTCTTGCTGAAACGCATTAACCATCTAACATAGGTCCCGCTGCCTTGCCGACAAAAGCCAGTATCTTTGTACGAATGTACGTATGAATCTATATAGGCACAGAGCATTCTGAGCGGCCGCATCGCCGCCTCAACGCATGGCTAGGAATTACTTAAAATCAAGCACCTAGTGCCCATAAAAGTTGCACTCGTAAATTTTGCATTACAGTCCGTTTCTAAATAACACCTGTCACTGTTTTGTAAAATTTCCTTCGTTAAAACCCGTGTGCTTATATGTCTTAAAGCATCGCCATTGTTGGTTAATCTGACGTTGCCTATACAACTGACGCGCGTCGCATTAAAAGTGGTCTAAAAATGTATAATTTTACGTTTTTACAAATGGTCCAATTAGCCGATAAGCCTCCCTGCATCACATTAACATTCGTGTATATTATTCGCTCACAGTTACTTTTCGTAGAAATACATTTAATAACTTGGATATTTAACTTTCCACTGCATAATAAAAGGGGGGAATTCCGAGCAATTAAAACAACTTAGACACAAAGAATTTAGTGATCATTATTGAAAAATACAAACATGATATCTTAGCTACAATCTGATGATAAATACGGCTTCCTTTATTATTCGATAGATTGCCCCGAATTATGGCAGCATCTATTATCAGATTAACGTACTAATCTAAACTTCATTTGAATTTCAGGAATGTCAAAATTCTTTTTTTAGCCCGGTAGCCAAGATGAACAATAACTCTTTGCATTAAACAACTGTGTCATTAACAATGTTCCAGTCTGTACTTAGAGTTTTTACCTAAAAACACGACATCTATTATGGTGCGGAGATCATTGCTTTGTTGGGAGCGAGCCTTAAGGAGGCATACCCCACCTACAACCTCACCTCCAACCGCTCTAGATCAATAATAATCTTCCCCACAAGACAGAATGACAGATATCTTCTAAATATAGCGTCAGGCCGATACACGCCTAATGCAAATTAATCTTTACGAATGTTCAGTAATCCCTATATGCTCGAGGAATCTGCAAGGGCATTTAACCTCTTCCCGTAATCTTAACAACTTCTCTAGACATGTGATGTATATTTACGAGAGGATTTCCACGTCATTCGTTATGCGTCCGCTGCAGACTTCTAGATGTGAATAAGTTGTGTTATAGTAGAAGCAATGTGAGTTTCTCTCTTCGTCGACCCCTTTCTCGCTCTCCGTCCCATCCCTCATTGGCTCTCTCGGGTGGGGGGGGGGGGGCAACAGAATGAACCAATTATCATATTAGCGTGTCAGCTTAAGTTCTGTTAGGTCGTGCCAGCCGGGGCAAGCTTTAGAGTTCAACGCAAAGTACTTACACTGTACATTCTAATACTATACTAGAGCAATATACTTATACTGATACACATACTATACTATAACACTAACTATACTATACGGAGAGAGTACTATACTATAGCAGCATGAAACTATACACATATACACTAATACACTATACACTATACACTAACAATACACTATAACACTGATACACTAAATACACCTATACACTATAAGGCAGCCTATAAAACACTATACACCAACCGAAATGTCATGGCCGCCTCGAGTGTCACCGAGTGTCGTATTCGATAATAGGAGTGATCGGAGAGAAATGGAATTTACATGATACAACTATAATTTAAACTAGCGTAATTGCAAATTTACCCTGCATGCCAACTTATTAGCAGCCTGTTGCTCGTTTCCAGTTAGCCTGTCCGATGACACTATTTATAATGATGACAAACTGAAGATTTTCGACTTAAGACACTGTGGCAGCTTGGTGGATTAGCATGATAAGAATTCCCCCGAAGCTGAAGCACGTTCCCTAGCGTGACATCTCAGACTAGAATACTACCAGAGACAATAGAACACAATACAATACAATATAAATACAATATCAATACAAACAATACAATACAGATTACAAATACAATACAATACCAATCATAGTACAATACAATACGCAATACAAAAATACAATCAACTATGTTCTAGGGTCCTTCCTGGTACTGACGGAAGAACGAACGTGATGTCGAGGTAGGCAGCCCAACAGCGCTTCGTCCGATTCGCGGCAAACCTCTCCCCCAACTGTTGCTGTGACATCACTCTTATTGGTGATGAATCGAGGAACTTAAGAAGGCAACGGTATGACAAAATTTGACTTTAATTGAGGGATCCCTGCGTCCCCAATTCAACAGGTTATAATGCGCGTCGGTGACATCCTGATAGGTCGTCCTAAATGTTGCATGCTGGCTCATCGCTATGCTAGTTTGCCCATGCAGTGAGCACGGTGAGGCTTGTGCTACATGGCTAAATGAACGATACCAAAATACAGCTTTCCGTACCCTGTGTCATAGCACTCTAACTCTGGTTGGCCAATGCTAATAAATGGGAAAAGCTTTCTATAACCCTGAGTCAATAGACTCTAACCTGGTGGCAAACTACATAACCGATGGTGGCTTTCCCATACCCTCGTTGCACCAGACTCTATCTGAGTGGCAATGCAACCTAGGGAGGCTTTCTATAGCCCTAGTGTCAGCGACCTACCCCTAGGTGGCAATAGCTATAAACGGGAACGCTACTCGGGTACCCTGAGTGCGCAACCTATAAAGCCTAGTGGCAAAGTTCCACACTCGTATGGGTAGCATTCCCGCCTCTGTGTTACAAACTCACATCTACATGTTGTCAGGTGTAACCAGCTAGGATGAATGGGACAGCAACGATCACTTATGACCTGACAAAACACGGCATATGTCTTTCTCACGACTCAGCACGCGACAGGCCAGAATCTTTTACCTCGCCACCCGGATCAGTCAATATTGACCATCGTAATACTCTGACGCAATCGTAATGGCGTTTTTGCTGCGAGGCGTCTCACACAGGGACCCGCAACTGGCATTTCGCGCCACAAAAGCCCGGCGTGGTTAGTTCTTCGGACTTTCTACAGGGGGACTCTCTGAGAAAACAGCGCAATATTCCCACACTTATAGGATTTCAGAGCTCGACGGGAAACGGCACTAGTTACAATGCAGTGTTTTCAAACTAGTCAGGCAGAACGGTCCCCACATTGGTGATCGTATAGAATGGCCTGAAACCACAGTCGGCGATTTGTCACCTCATAAATGAACCATAACTGAGAGGCACAGTCTCAACGGGGCCAATAAGGCGTAGTGCATATACCAATAACATTGGTGCCTTTCATCCAACCAATAAAGACCGTTTTTCATCAACCCTCAGACAGTCTTTAGCTTCAACGCGCTAAAGCTCAAGAGATTCAGCTTCTCCCTACTTCGATTGTAACAACTCATGGTGAGCGCGGGGTTTTGCTCGAACCGGACGGGTGGGCGGTCGTGTGCTGCAAATTCCCTGTCTCGGCTCGTAGCCAGCCACATAGTCACCACTGGGTACACAGCAGCGACGCTAGGCGGCGGACCACGGTGTGCCGCACACGTGAGAGATGTCCTAATGGTAATGCTCAGACAAATTCTTAGTTTGTTCGAAGGGAAGCGGGGATTGTGGTGATTGTCGTATAGTGCCCAGCAATTAGATCTATATAGGAGATATCGGCAAGTCGGCGCTAATCAGTGGAAAGTACAGATATAATGAATTTATAGTAAGGGAGTGGATATTGTAGATTTATATTCGTCAATCCAATAAGCTGTTAGTAACGGGCTGGTTTTTCTCTCCCTCGGTCCCTTGCCCTCGGGCACTCGGCATCACTGCTATCCTGTAACACGACCCGTCGCTGTACATCGCGCTCTGCTGGTCGTGTGTTCTGCAACCGCTGTGCGTCGCTCGCGCGTTAAGACTCACGAGAAATGGCTTCCGAGGCGCTTACGTTTGCGCCCGCCAGCGTTCCGCAGACGACACCGCTCAGAGATTGCAATAACTGATTTCACGAATGCATGGTCAGTAGGTGGGCGGCGGCGTGCCCCACACGCGCGAGGGGGCAAAACCTTTAGGTTTTAAGGAGAAATCTTCTTGCAGACGACAGAAAATGGCAAGCGACGTCGGCGCGCACCTAATCCGCGCGGCGCGTGTTAGTTCCGCCGACGCTGTGCGATACAACGTTTCGCACGCAAATCTTGCAATGCCCGCAGTAGCTTTTATATCGGTTTACTAGAGCTGCATGCGCAGTAGCTCTAGAAACTATTGCCCTTGCACAGGGGCCTGTGGGC
>NW_014578170.1:71672-74536 GCF_000485595.1 Priapulus caudatus
GAAGCATAAACAAGGTCTTCCTTTTACAAGGACATCGCCGCCCTCTCGTTCCCTCCACAACGGCAATTAGAGGTTCAGGTCAAAAAACCTCAGGAATGTGAATCGGAGTGGCTGGCGCGGGCGGCCTGCGCCTGCCTGCAGCTCGTAGGGCGCGTACTGACGGCGGTCGTGCACCGTTCGCGCGTAAATCTCGCGTCGTTCGGCGCTTTGCAAGAAAGCAAGGAATTAAGTACGAAAAGAAAGACGAGCTTAAACAATGTTTGCTTTACGCGCCGAAATCTGAAAATCATTGACGCGTTATGACGTCGGATGTTCGCACTGTGTGTGTACGGCGCGCCCTTCACGTGTGCAGATGTCTATGTATTTTGCGGTATTATACGGCTCAAGGATAGAGAGCATGTCCAGTAATAAAGATCATTCCGTATACTTATTCTGTTTCACCGTCTTTGGACATATCTTCTATCCTTGAACCGATAGATACTTGTGGCTTACGTATGTTCTGTTTTGTTCCAGCATCACTGGTGTAAAGAGGATGAGAGAGAGAGAGAGTAGAGAGATTGTGGATGAGAGAGACGGGATGATGAGAGAAGGATGAGAGGAGAGAGACGGAAAGATGGTGAGTACAGTGCGAGGCGAGGGAGAGAGAGAGAAGTAGAGAGAGGAGAGAGAGAGAGAGAGGGCGCGGGGAGGAGAGTGGTAGTCGGGAGGCTGGATGAGACGTTGATTAGACGAGCCGTCGCCCCGCGCGGCCCGAGGAGACAGAGGATGAGGGAGATGGAATGAGAGGAGGAGATGGAGAGGAGTGGTGTGTTGTGTTCAGCGAGAGAGGAGAGAGATGATATGAGAGACTGAGAGAGAAGTTGTCTTGGGGCATTCACCACAGGTGCGCTGCTCGGATGCGAGAGAGCAAGCTGAGAGATGAGAGCGCTCTCTCTCTCTCTCTCCGCTCTCTCCTCCCAACTGCCTCTCTCTGCTCTCTCCTACCAGCTTCCTCTCTCCGCTCCCTCCACTGCCTCTTACATCTCCATCCTATCCTCGCTTGCTTACTGTCTGGTCCGTATCTTTCGTCTGTTTCCTCCCGGCCCCATATCTAAGCAGCATCTCTCCTATAGGATCTCTCATCCCTCCCATGCTCTCACCTTCCTTCACCACCCGCCTCCTTTGCGGCTGCTCTCTCTCTCACGCGCCAAGATACACGCCTCTTGAAGGATGAATGAACACTAGCGCGTGACGAACAATATAATCGCTGACGAAGTGTTTTGTTATACGAGACGATTACACAGCGCACGCTTAACAACAGATGGTTATTTTTTGTATTGAGGGAGAAGAGAGGGGGAGAGGGAGCTCTTGCGCGCGTGTGTGTGATTTTCCGTGCGTGCGTCCGTTCCTGCGCGCGTGCGTGCATGTGTGTATGTGTGAGTGGTGGTTAGATTGTGGAGTGTGGTTGTCCAGCCACCGCCACCGCCACCGCCACCATAATGATAATGATGATGATGATGATGATGATGATGATGATGATGATGATAATGATAAAAATAATGATAACAGTAACAAAAATTAGGACAATAGTAATAACAATAACGGTATTAATAATAATAATAATAATTATTATAACAACAACAACAACAACAACCACAACAACAACAACAACAACAACGTGATGATTATCTTCATCATCATTATTTTCATCGTAAACAGCAGCAGCAGCAGCAGCAGATAGTACGGCAGCTATTCAACAGGTATTACGGTGACAAATTAAGTATGTCAGTGTATGCGTGCGCTTGAATGTTTTATTTATCAATAGAAAGACTTAGAACTCTTTGCAATTGCTAATTTCAGAAACTAGAATCTTTCCTGAATCCGACAGTCTTGGCGACTCGTCCGGGGTGCATTGCTGGGGCGGCCGGGGAGGGCCTTTCAAAGGAAGTCTACTCTTTCGCGCGTAAAATCACATTGCAAAGTGGCCATATCGAGTGTGTGCCGAGAAAAGCTTGTTTGCAGAATAAATTACGGAAGAATGTTTGAGTTAACAACATATATGGTGTCACTCGCGATGTGGATTCAGAGGATGGCATTGTTATTTTTCAAAATAACTTCTGCTGATTTATGGGAATTTTTTCGCAAGTATGGCCGCCAATGAGAAATGATTTCCCAGTGTAGTACCAACACTGCTCGTGCGGCCGTGACACGGCCACGCACCTCCTCGCGCCTAAACACAACAAAACACTACCAGCTATAAACCACCATCATGCCGTCATCTCTTGACTCGTCTACGGCCGTCGTCTGCACGGCCTTATGCACCACAGCCCGCTTCGAAGGCTGTTCACGTCAAACGCACGCCGCATTGTCGCAGCGGAATTATTTATCAATCAAATGCTGACAGCTGCCATTTGCCTTTTTCCGGTTCCGGTTCCGCTGGCGGAGCGCAGAGACCTTGTACGGTTCATAAACCCGCGGTGTAGCTCGCAGCGGGTGTGTGCCGCGGCTCTCCTAGTCATAAATAGGCGGCCTCGTGTTCTCTGCCGCCTTTATCTATAGACCCTATGCTAGGTGTTTCGGGGCGCGGGTACTCAAAAGAGGATGGAGAAGAAAATAACGATAGATGAGAGAACACAATAATATGCGTGGGAGAGCGCGAGCGGTCTGAACAGGAGGAAAGATCAAAGTAGATGCCGAAAGACGAAGTGGAAGGGAGGAGGGGGGGAAGATGAAAGATAAGTGTACGTAACAATGGGTGAAAAGCAATAATATGCGTGAATTGTGGTGTTTCATTTTTTGCGCTAACTGTTTTTCTTGCCATGTAAGGTTGTTTATTCGAACTCACACAGACACGCACGCACGCACGCACGCACGCACGCACGCAC
>NW_014578170.1:80004-81264 GCF_000485595.1 Priapulus caudatus
TATATATATATATATTATATTTCACACGTGACCACGTGCGAATAATAAATATTATCTCACTATTATACCTGTGAACTGTATTCGTAAACTTCCTTTTAGTTTTAATGTATTACTGCACTACGTGTATGTATAAAACAGTGAAATAATAAAACACAATACCTAACGCTTATTCATTGGTCCTCTATTTATCTTGTAATTTTGTAAGCAGTTTATATACTGAAACCTCTTTAAAGCACATAATTTGTGCGTTGCAATAGTCCGCTGAGCGGCTCAACCAGCCAACATAAACACTTTGTCGCTAGCAATGGCGCCCACGATCCATAGCGAAAGAGGTCATATGAAGTGGGCGAGGGCAGTATGTCGATTCTGGTAATGATAATAAAAACCGATAACGTGACAATAATTTGTTCTTGCTTGTATGTGTCAACATTTGTTAGCAACGCGTGTTCGATCTTAGGATTTGTACGTCATTATTGTACAAGGATTTGTACCTTCTATTGCTATTCTATTCTATTTCTATTGATCGGTCGGTCGGTCGAGTTGGTCGGCCGGCATAAAATGATAGTAAATAAAAACAAATTGTATTTCCTACTAGAGTCTTGCCGTTGGTTTCCTGGATGGTGGTAAGAAGCTGCGTCTCACATGAGCGGCGCTTACGAAATCCATGCTGATTGTAGTTAAAAACGTTGTACTTGTCAATGTGCTGCAAAACATTGCTGTGCACAGTATATGTTCTAAAAGTTTGCATGTTATGGACGTAAAGGACACTGGTCTATAGTGAGATGCTTGGTGTCGGTCGCCTTTCTTGAATAGTGGGACTACCGAAGCCTCCCTCCAGTCTTGAGGCCGGTCTTGAGGCGCTTCGCCCAGGTTGAGCGATAGTTGAAATAATTTTGCTAAGGCAGGGGCTAATACTGTAGCAGCTGCTTTCAGGATAAAGGCTGGAATCCCATCTGGGCCAGCGGCTTTTTTGGCTCTGAGGTTCATGATCTGCAGCAGCATAATTGTGTACATGCTTTTCGATCTGCTATTGTGAGATTTAATAACCACACGCTGTGTTATAGCCACAATGTTTCCCAATCGCTAACACCAAATATATAAATAGATATTTAAAATAGAGAACAGCAAATTTAGCAAAACACAATGTAACACAAATGTATTTAACACAAATGTAGACATACGCTGAGCGTACGGGGCGCCATGCAGGACAGGGCTCAATTTTGTCTAACAAAACTCAATTCTGTCTCACAAAACTCAATT
>NW_014578170.1:81729-85594 GCF_000485595.1 Priapulus caudatus
TTTTGTGTACTCAAAACTCATTTTTGTCAAGTTACAAGTTTTAGACAGGTACAAAAATGCCTGTCCTGCATGGCGCCCCGTAACCCGACCAGGCTGTGTGACTAACGTCACGGCCAGGCTGTGTGACTAACGTCTAACCCTAGCAATACCGTTTCCTGGAGCTAGGCGCCCCGTAGATCGGGCGATCAGCAGACGAAACTCGTGCTCGTGCTCTAGCTCCCGGCATGCAACTGTACCCCAACCTTTTCAAACATGGCGGCGAGTTGACTATATTTCTGTAGTCTGTGGTTTATGCTGTTTATTAGCTATGCTTGTAAGACGTCTGTCGCTGGTTATATTTCTGGTTTATATTATTCTCACGTGCTATTTTGCGTACTTGCTAATTTATAAAAATTTAAAGAAACCTGCCAATGATTACACCAAATTCTGGGAGATCGAAGGTAAATATCAATTGGGCCCTATCATTTTACTGTTTACAGTCGGTGTGTAGCTCTGAGATCGGTTCAAGCACAGGCCCTTGGAGGCTCAAGTTTCGAAAAATTATAAGTCTATATTAAGAGCGAAGCGGACCGCTTCGCTCTTAATATAGACTTATAATTTTTCGAAACTTGAGCCTCCAAGGGCCTGTGGTTCAAGGATAGAGAACATGGGTCCCAATAAAACCAATGTCATTTACATCAATATAAATATAATATTATATCAATATAATAGGTTAGGGTTATGGTTAGGGTTAGGGTTAGGATTAGGGTTAGAATTAGGGTTAGGCCTTAGGGTTAGGTTTAGGCACATTGGTTTTATTGGGACCCATGTTCTCTATCCTTGGGCCCTGAGATCTACCAGTTCCACTCTCCCAGTAGCAGTGTCGGCCCCTTTCGCTTCCGCTGCAAAACTATACTACAACCTATGTCGGGAATCGGAGAAGAATGTTTACATCGTGGCCGGCAACGCTGTAGTCCGTGGCACATTAAAAAATCACCCTAGCCAGCAACATAAACATTGGCTCAAGAACTATAATACTATTACTAGTAGTAGTATAGCCGTTCGCTCTGCCACAGGGCTATAGCCTATAGCACAAACTATGTTGAAGCTGGGCAACGATACTGCTGCTCCTGCTCCCACGAGGAACGGCTCCTACGATAAAATCAGGCTAACGCTCCATTACTCATTAGGAGTGTTCCCAACTTTGATACGGTATCATTAATGATTAATGATTGATAATCCTAACCCTAACCCTAACTTAAATGACATTAAACCACAAACTAATATATGACCATGACCATATATATATATATATGTTATTATGACCATTATATTAATGACATTAAAGTTGGGAACACTCCTAATGGAGTATCACCCTAAAATCATACATGTTTTCAGTACAATTACAACAGTACCACGGTTTTTATATGCTAACATAATTAACATGGCATGTAAGAGAAATGCAAGAAAAGAGTAATTGCACAATGTTCAGTTAAAGCCGCACAATGCGCATCCGAACGCTAATTTCTCCAGTACTAGACTAGCAAATACTTCGTGTCATGCATAATCAGTCTACCTTATGACAAAATAAACTCTAGTTCCTCCCATTTCACTGCGCGTTGTCTTGTAAAAGGTATTTGAAAATACCTCCAATGTTGTTAAAATTCTCCGATGTTGTTGACAGTTTCCCCAAGCAACCGTGCAGCGGTGCTGCGGTACAGCAGTATGGGTGTAGCAAAGATAAAAACATGTGACGTCACCTTACCACTTCGAGGCTAAATTGTTTGGCAAACAGTCGGCGTTTGCACCAGAATGCCAGTTTTCTCACCTCTTTCTTGTGGGTTTTAAGCAAACGCGCAGTGAAATGGGAGCAACTAGAGTTTATATTGTCATAAGGTAGTGTGATTATGCATGACACGAAGTATTTGCTAGTCTAGTACTGGAGAAATTAGCGTTTGGATGCGCATTGTGCAGCTTTAAAGGTCTGTTGAATGCAAGGATGAATGAATTACAGATTTTGCGTAATTTAAGTGTAATTAGAGATCGAGTTCAGGGTGCGAAATTAACGGGAGTTCGGAGTCAAATACTCCCTGATTTACTGCTGGACTGCCTGATTTTACATATGCAGGAGTCCGCGTGACTCCCTGAAAATTCTGCTATGCTAACTAGTTCGTTCCAGAGCACGGCCTCGCGGAATGTTTCAGTATTAAAATGGCCAAAGAAAATTTGGCAGATGTGCAACTTCATGAACCTTCAAAATAAGCACATGCATTATTGTTAATATCTTTAGTTTTGAACTTCAGACTGCAGACTCTCTCATTTTGCTGCGGACTCTATCTTTTTGAGGTCACAGACTCCCTTGTTCACAAGTTAATTTCTACCCCTGGAGTTAATTGTGTGGTGATGGGTGACATGCATTCTTGGCTGACTTCAGATCCGGCAGATGAGGGCTGGAATCCGTGGGGTCAGGAGTTTGAGAGGGAAGAGGACAGAAAAGTGATAAAGCTCGCAACTAAACCCAGGCTGAACTGGGCCGCCAACAGGAGTTTGGACCAGTATGAGAAAAAGAAAGCCAACTTAAATGCACCAGGAGAGTATAGAGTTGAGATTTGGGGAAAGGCTGCCATCGGTAAATATAAATTATTACTAATATTTTACGATAATTTGTACAATCTTGTAAGATGTTTTGTGCAGAAAATCCTTATAAAAATTGTGCCATTACATTTCTTTGTAATTTTATTGCTCATGCAGGCCTATACCTGTGGGAACACATCTTTCAAGGAAAGCTTGAATCGAAAATGGAAGGAACGTGGAGCTCAGGATTTCGCAAAGTTGGGAATATAAAGTTTGTGTATGTATGAGGTTCCAGTTGTGCAAATATTTGTTATGTCCATGAACAAAGTGTAGATACCTTACACAAAGAGCTAATAATACATAGTTTATAACGAGAAAATTGAGGAAATTTTGCTGTCTTGCACTCGGTAACTGAAAAATATCCAAAACACCATTTTTACAAGAATTCAAAATTTTCAGAAATTTCATGAAAATTCTCGCCTTAAGGATAGAGATACATCTCATCTATAAATAAAACGTGGGATTAATTTGATTCATTAGTTAGTAAACGTTTACTCTTCATACGAGCAAAACCTGGACAACAAAAGCTGGACAGTATCGTTAAGTGCAGCTTGCGCGTCTGTGTGGCAGGTTCCGCACCGGACCCGGAGTGATCCCGAGCAAGGTCCCGCCGAACACGGAGCACGTCGTGCTCATCCTGAACACGCGCGACGAGGGGAAGGTCGAGTTTGCACGCATCTGGCTCGACTTCCTGCCGAAGCTACGGCGTCTGCGGCTCGCCATCGTCATCCTGCTCGGCGACGAGCGTTGCCGTAACGACTGGCTGCTGCCGTACATGGCGATGCGCGGTGGCCTCATCAACTACACATACGTTGTCTACGACAGTCCGCTTGTCGACGACAAGAACTTCTTCCAGTGGCCTCTCGGGGTCGCCACGTGAGTGCTCGTCGCACGTACATACGGGCGGCGTTAATTTGCCGTAGTTTCAGATGGTGTTTAAGTGGTTGGAACGACGGTGGAGGGAGAGAGAGGCACTCGCGGACAGAATGTGAGACCGAAACAGAAAGAGAGGGGGGCAGAGAGAGAGGGAAGGAGGGTGTGAGGTAGGAAGGGCGGTTAGACTAAGAGTGAGAGTAAGAGTGAGACTAGGACTGACTGAAACTAGCTAAGACTGACTGACTGACTGACTGACTGATGGGCTGACTGACATATTGACTGACTGAGTGATGGGCTGACTGACATATTGACTGACTGAGTGATGGGCTGACGGACAGACTGGCTGGTGGACTGACGTATGGACTGAGGGACCGAC
>NW_014578170.1:90026-93244 GCF_000485595.1 Priapulus caudatus
TTTTCTTTTTCTTCTTCTTCTTTCCTTTTTCTTGCAAATGATAGGGGGGGGCGACCGCCCCCCCCCTGCCCCCCTGTGGCGCCGCCCCTGGTCTACATCGATGTCTGTGTCGGCATTATTACCGCGCAGGGTTTATGAGTTATGCGGGCATGGCGGACAGCAGTAAGCCCATATATTTATTTTTTCAAGTTAAAAGACTGCAATGAAACATATTAAATATTTGAAATTCATAGAATAAAATACTCCCCTTCTATGTCAGACGTGGTGCGAACAATTTTACGGTGTTCTCTGAAAGGTGTTAACAACAGCAGTGAATTACGAAAGTAAACTCTCGATTCTCCAGAGCTTACGGAGAATGAGGTATCTCGGTAGCGAGAGAATGCCTGTAGGTAGATAGTAGACAGGCGATTATGTATATATATATATATATATATCACGGCGCTAAAGCCCGCCACACACGGTGTAGGTAAGTGTTGTTATTGTATGTAATAAACAATGTTTTGTCAAACAGACTATAAAAGATATATAATCTCGGATAATGTTACATTGTTTACGGATATTGTTATATTGTATAAATCTGTCGAAGCTCCTTTTCTATACCAATGCTGGGATAGGACGCCGCGGACACGTCGCCGACCTGTCGTCCAACGGAAATGACGTAGGGCCACCGATATACACAGGAGTGTGGGATGCCTACACAAGGTGCGCATCGCAACGTGCAACCTTGCTACGTTAATGTGGTGGCACTGCTCTGTGGAAGGACCCTTGCTATACTAATGCACAGGGATACAGCGCGGCAACGTCGACGACCTGTCACCTAAAGGAAATGACGTATGGTCGACGTTGATCAGTTTATCGGAAATGTGGCATTTTTTTCAGCATCTCATCCCTCTAATCTCAATTAAAGCTATATTATTCAGGTTTTTTTCTCCAATTCGCAGACCTACGCATTAAATGGCGCGCGCGCATGCGCAATATCTCTCGAGACGAAGAATATTTAGCAAAAAGTGTGCATTTCAAATGAAGAGGGATTCTAGCATAGATATATATGAAAACATTCAATCAGTAGACCAGTCTTAATAAATAGGACGAAGAATGTGCATATGTAAGGTGCCCGCTGCACATGCATATCGCCGTCGGCCGTACGAAAAAGATGGCGCTCTGCAATTGGAGATAAATCGTATTTTGCAAAGATTGTGCATTTAAAATGAAGAGGAGTTATCCTAGCATAGATTTATATGATAACATTCCATCTGTAGACATCATTTAAGAAATAGGAGGAAGACCTTGCATGTGATATAACATAATAATAATCAATAATAACAGACACGGCTGCAGGACGTGTGAGCGTTGAGATTAGAATTTGCCTGCGGTACATAATAAACCTCGCACGTCGTCCCGTATATGACAGACTCACAACATGATAATGTTACGAAAAGCGTCTGTCGATGATCGAGCAAGATGTAGTTATATACTAATCGTCTAGCGGCTTGTGCACAACCCGAAACTTTATCCCGTTGTTACGCACGCGGCGTATAACTACATTAAGCCAAGCACCTGGCCTCTGAACAGAGTAGATAAGTCATGATAAGTGCTAAGCCCACTCCTCTCTATGCGCGTCCCAGCCCTGTGCAGAGCGAAAGAGCGCGTACTAAGTTAGAAATTATACGTTCTTCGCTAGCCAAGTGATTCCTCTCATTAATATGGCTGCGCTAACCTCCAGTCGTGGCCAGAGCGAAGGCTATAGTTCTAACCGGACTATCTACTGTACGTCCTGCTCTATTGGCTCGTTGTCTGCACTCCAGCCTCGTGACAGAGCGAACGAGCTATACTTGATTCTAGAGCACTGCGCAACTATTCCGAAGACTGCTGCATCCGATGCCTATGTTGCAGCAGAGCTAAGGCTCTAGTTCCTAGGAGCATAACTCCTCCTTAGAGTAGAGAATCCTAGTCCTCAGCTCGGTCTGGTAGTATGTTCGATCAGTCGGAGCGGACGAAGCAAGACATTTATTTCTACGCGTCTAATAGCTCCAGAATCAAACCCACCAGCAGCAAAGTATACTATGCTAGGCGTATGCTTACTCAAATCATAAATGCAAATGTAGCAGTTTAACTCTAGTTCTGAGCGTAGAGAAGCACTATGGCAGCGAGAACATGGAAGGTCAGACTGCAACGTGGATTCACTGCAATCGCGATGACCGTCGGGTTATTGATTGAGTTCAGGTTGAACCAAGTATAAGCGAGTGAACCAAAACTCGTCAGCGAACCTTCATAGTAAGAAGTCCAGTTGTTTCCAATATACGCAGATTGCGAGTATTCTATATTCTGTGTACGACACACAGAATCAATAAGCCTTAGAAGCAAGACAGTTACCCATCACAGCAGCTCTAATATGCAACTCCATTCCCTGCAAACAGCATACTAGCAGTTGATGTTTGCAAACAATAATATCAAATCAAATCGAACACCTAAATAAATTATCTAAAACACTTATAGCAGATTTTCACTAGATTATGGATGTTGATGCACTAGCCTGTGAACCCAGTGAAACGCACTAAATGTATTTGCACGCGAGCTAGCGCATAAGTCAAAATCTGAACACCAACCTACTAAAAGAAATCTGACATCGCACGCAAACGCACGACGTACACGACACGCTAACGCATCGAAATTCGTTCCGCACGCACGCACGCACCACCACAGCACGCATCGCACGGCACGTACAACAACAATCACGCACGCCTGCACGCCACTCGCCACGCACTACGTACAACACGCACGCCTGCACGCAAGCCTGCACGCTCGCAGACTCACGTTACAACCACGTTCACGCAGCAGCACGCTCAACGCCTGCACGCACGCACGCACTACGTACAACACGCACGCCTGCACGCACGCACGCACTACGTACACACAACGCACCAGCCTGCCCCTAACCCTGCAACGCCTCGCACGCACTCGACGTACAACACGCACGCACTGCACGCGCTGCACGGCACGCACGCGCACCGTACCAACCAACACGCATCGCCTGCAGCGCCCGCACGCTACTAGCGCCTACAACACGCCCACGCCTGCATCGCACGCCTGCACGTCATCAGCGACGCACTCACGGTACAACACGCACGGCACGGCGGACGCACGCCGTGCACGCACTCACGTAAACCACCAACACCGCCACCGCACTCACGTGCAGCGACTGCGTACATTACAACACT
>NW_014578170.1:93269-108207 GCF_000485595.1 Priapulus caudatus
TTTACGTACCCGTAATTACCGGCTGCTTATCTCTCTAATACGATGCCTTCACCGAAGTATGGCATGTTTTTGTTTCATTATTCGATTATTTGTTTTTGTGCGTTGATTTTATCACATATAACATTCGATTTATCACATATAATAATTCGAATTTATCAACTTATATCATATTCGATTTATTCAGCATATAACATTCGATTTATCACGTATAACATTCGATTTATCACACTTAACAGCATAGAAACAAGCAGCTGTCCGCCCTTTTCATCCTCCTCGTGAATAGGCTCTAGAAACTATAGCCCTTGCGATCCGCCACCAGTGATCACCAGGACAGGGACAGGGGGAGGGAGGAGGGGCAGGGCCACAGGGCAGCGTAAGGGCTATAGTTCTAGAGCTACCTCTGATTCGCTTCGCTCCTCGATTACACCGTGGCGGCTGGAAAAAACGCAATATTTACCTTTTCCCGGAGCCCTTCTTCTTAGCTCAGTCCACGACCTACGTTTGGGACGGCCAGCGGTGAGTTTTGCATTCGATGTTGGATTGCGTTGCCGCTAGACGCGTACTGGCTATTCGTTGCCAAACGGAGTTCACGTTACCACGGTGCATCTCAGCAGCTACTGCGCCGGCTCTGTCTCCACGACGCACGACTAATGATGCTAAACGTCGCGAGAGCTCGAAAGCTTAGCTATCACTTCCTCCTCGCTCTCTCTCTCTCTCCTTCTCTCTCATCACTCGGCTGGGCTCATTTATGCAGGCACGCGCACCGGCAGCGGCAAGGCCGGGAATGTTACACACACGCCGCGTCAAATAATTGCATAATGATCTGAGGAAGAAATACGGTGTGGGATCATAATATTACGATGGGTATGCCGCAACTGACAAGGGATGACCAGTATACGCAGTCGCGAGCGGCACATGGAAGATGGCATCAGTTAATTTATTAGATAGATAGATACGATAGCATAGATAGATGAGCATTAGATAGATGATAGATAGATAGTAGGATATTATAGATAGTAGTAGATACATAGATAGTACATAAATAGATCGATTAATCGATGATTGACGTTTGATCGGATAGAAGATAGATAGATAGATAGCGCTATGGATAGATAGATAGATAGCATAGAAAGATGGTAGCGCAAGTAAATAGATACTATGATAGATCAATTGATTGCATCGATAGGATAGCATAGATCGATCGATCAATCCGATCGATCGATAGCATAGATTGAGATAGATAGATAGCTCAATCATAATAGATAGTAGATAGATAGAGATTGTAGATAGATAGATAGATAGATAGATAGATAGATAGATAGCCGAGTAGATGATAGATAGAATAGAATAGATAGATAGATAGTTATTTTAGATAGATAGATAGATAGATAGAATAGGCTGAGATTTCTTCCCTAGTGAGAATGTGATCATGCAGTAGGACAATTAAAGATGAGAGTGGCTATTTCGTGAAATCAGCCGTTATTCTCCTGATGGTTGAGTTCGTGAGTTGCTGCTTTCAAGGCAGAGGTCACCGTCAGGGCATGGGTTCATCCAGTGTCTAGGGTACGTGGGGTACGTCATCCCCCAAGGGCGTACTCCGCATAGTGACGTAATATATATATATATGCGCACTCATTATTTCCCACCACCCTTTTTCGTTTTCCTTGGTCATCTTTTTGCCCCCAATTTGCTCCTAGCCCATCTTTTTGCCCCCCAATTTTCATCTGCCTACTGTTTTTACCCTTGCACGCCTGCGGCTAGGGCGCTCTCTTAATTATAAAACACAGGCTCTACATTATTAACATATCTATTTCAAAAATCTATGCTATAAGATCACTCCCTAACCATAATAAATGCCTTATTCATCAGAAATAATGGCTTCTGTGGTGAGATATTGCGCATGCGCTTAACACTCTAAAGCTAAGCCAGCATTGACTGTATTCTGGCTTGGTATATACGCAGCGGGACCTTACATGCAAGGCTCTTCCTCCTATTCTTAAATGATTTATGCTGATTGGAATTTTATCATATAAATATATGCTTTAGGATAACTCTTCTTCATTTTAAAAATTGCATAATCTTTGCAAAATACGATTGCCTCTCGCGGAGATATTGCGCATGCGCGCGCACGCTGTTAGGCGCTACAGTGCCGTTTGAAGAAATTTATAATATAGCTTGCTGCGGGGAAAGGGGGATGCGAGATGAGCGAAAAAGCGGCAGGCGAAGATAGCTGGGCTGCGCGGTAGAAGGAAGACGGTGGCTGAGTTGCAGGCACAGGAGGGAGGCAAGGGGAAGCGCGCGAGGGATATATTAAGTAGATGTTTATGTACCCTACATGCTACGGGCGCGCCCTCCTAATTATCAACACAGGTCTACTGATAAAAGTTTTATTCAGGAATCTATGCTGCAGATACCGCCTAATCATTTTAAATTGCATATTCATCACAAATTATAACTCCGTCTGGTGGATATTGCGCTGCGCTAACACACTAACGTAAGCAGATTGGTCTGGCCTGGTAGTGGCTGGTATAACGCGCCGCGACCTATTATTTATATTGCGTCTTTTTACATAACATGATCATCAAAAGCGCAGCACATCGATATCGCAAACGCCTGAACAGTAAAATGAAGTGAACGTGTTCCTATAACGTCACTCGTATACTTCTGGTACAGGTGGCAATTATCTTGGGCAAACATTGGTGCGGCCGAAAGAACAAACACAGTGACTCTATAGCGCTGTTAAAATTATGTCGAATCATGCGGCCCGCTGTTGGGGGGAATAACAAACGTCAAACAAAGGTGGGTCCGTCTGTGTATCCACGAGTCTACAGCCTAAAGCAACAGCAGTGCATGAGTGAGGCTGCCAACACCGGCCGCTGTGTGCATGGCGCTAGAGTAGCATTCAGCGGGAATGCGGTTACGCGATCACAGGACCATTATGCTTCTTCTATTAGATTTGTAATGAGAAAGAAATGAAATCTGAGATGAAATTGCAGATGCAAGAAACGGATGCCGCTCAACACAGAGTCTTCTCGAGCTGCGCATAATATGACAGCACCGAGCTCGCTATTCGCTATTTATATTGCGGTTTGAATGGAAAGAAAGGAATCAGCTTCGTATTTCAGAGTAGGGAAGAAGTTGCATCACCGCGGATTCTGCTCCGGAGCTCCTTTTCCCCATTCCTTCGTTCCCTCTTTCTCTTTCTCCTCTCACTCTTCCTTCTCCTTGGTGATCTAGAAGCATTACACCGCATGTATATAATCGTTTATAGAAAAGGAGAGGAGATGGCAATTAACCTCCTCCGCGGCTGTACGCCTTCTCTCGATCCTTCTCCTCTTTCTCTCTTCCATCTTACTGATGACAAAAAAGCTTTTCAGCTTGTGTGCAAAATCCGACTTTTCAGAGCAGGAGATAATATTGCAGCTTATGCCGTGAGGACTTCCGTTCCTTACTCCATCTCAATTCCTCTGCCTTCTCTCCGATAATAGAAAAAAATTTACATCGTATATTTTATATCTGTTTTTTTACCCCCAGGCCAGTAAAGAGCCTTACCACCGCAGCATACACGCAGCGGAGGTTATTGTTTCCCACACTTCCTTTCCTCTTTCTTTTACATCGCATATTTTATATCTGTTTTTCCCCAGGGCAGGAAAGAGCCTTACCACCGCAGGAGGTCACCGTCCCCCACTCTTCCTTTTCCTCTTTCTTCATCTTGTCCTCTCCGGTCCCCCCACCCTTCTCCTCACCGATGACGGACTCTGGAGGAGGACAGCTGCACGCGATGGGAGTGCCGACGATGTTAGGGTCGGCCGTGATTCAGCGCGAGCGAGGCTACTTCTTCGCGCTGTTCTGGCAACACAAGCACGTGACGATTACCTACTGCTGCGTGTTCTGGAGCTTCGGAATGTGCGTCGCTTTCCTCGGCCCGACGCTGCTCGACCTCGGCTGCCTCGTGTCGGCCGACCTGAAGAGTATGAGCTGGATCTTCTTCGCGCAGTCGCTGTTCGTGCTGCTCGGATCCATGGGCGGAGGCTTCCTCGTTGACCGGTGAGTGAGATTTAATATTTATTAAAAATATTTTTATTTATGTTTTAAGATCAATCCTGAATAGTCCCTGACGGTTAATTTTTGATGGAGCACTCAAGAAAAATTTCTGGAATGGAATTCCCCAACTGACAGACTAGAATTTCCCACCAGAATTTGACGAGATTTCTGGAGTATAATTCCACACGGGTGAATTTCCCCGTGTAGAATCGCTTGCAGTAGAATTTCCACAGTAGAATTCCCTTACGGAAGAATGTTTGAAAGCTTTTTACATCGAACGGACTCCCTGCCCTTAAAAAGAGGGAGTCCCTCAGAAAAATGAGGGAGTCCGCAGTCTGCAGCTCAAAACTAAAGATAACGCATGTGCTTAATTTGAAGATTCATGCGGTTGCACAACTGCCAAATTTTCTTTGGACATTTGCTGAAAAAATACAGTAATTCTGCGAGGTCTTGCTCTGGAACGAACTAGTTATTATGGCAGAATTGTCAGGGAGTCGCACGGACTCCTGAATATGTCAAATCGGGGAGTATTTGACTCCGGACTCCCGTTAATTTCGCACCCTGTTATTTTACCGTCGCGTCTCATTTTTCGCAGGTGGCTGCCGGACGAGACGGAGCAGTCGCGCGTCGCCTACATCAGCGCCCTCTCGCAGAGCGACCTCACGCTCAGCCCCGTCGGGCTCAACTCCGAGTCGTATCGCATCTACGAGGCGATGTCGTACGGCTCCGTGCCCGTGCTCGAGGACGTGATGACGGCCGGCTCGTGCGGCGCGCACCCCAACGCGAGCGTCGCCGCCGCCGCGCCGCCCTACCGCCTGCTCAAGGAGATGCGCGCGCCCGTCATGTTCGTGCGCGACTGGACGGAGCTGCCCGCGATTCTCGACCGGGAGAGGGCGCTGTCGCTCGAGCAGGTGATCGAGCGGCGGAAGAGGCTCGTCGAGTGGTACGAGCACTCGAAGCTGAAGCTGCGGGAACACTTCCTGACGACGTTACAGCGCGCCCTCGTCGCGTCACCGACGAAAAGGTGACGACACCGCCTGTTGTAGCGAGTGATGTGGCGACGTGCACTGTTAGCCAAGATGTGACAGCATAGTAGCAGATCTAGAGGGGAGGGGGGCTGTCAGCCTGTCAACCCCCACCTCTCCTGAAAGCTAGATCCGCCCCTGCAGCGCTATCTATAGTGACGATGCTATGCGGTACCCTGGTGGCGTTCTCGAAGATGTCCTTGTGACACCTGGTGTGGATACGTGTATATACCTCGCAGGTGTGACTGAACTGGCTGTGGTGATGCAGTGCAACACTTACATGAGAAAAATGTGGTGGCACCAGCTAGTGCGATGATATCATGTATGATAATCTACAAAATACACAATATACTTGCCTACAGTACTGCAACACAGTTGTATAATGACGTGCGATAAAATCGTTACCATAGCGATACCGTATAAGGGTTACCGTAACAGTTTCCTTTATTGTGATTGCGCAGCATTGGCTAGTCAGTAGTCAGTAGAGACATGACTGCATAAATTAAGATGGTGAATCATTGGTGATCTACAGGATATATTCTAGCCCACCCACGTGATGACACCACATACTGTAGGGTTATTTCCGCCTGGAAGTGTGTGTGACCTGAAATCTTAACAGGTCTGTTGTATGTCTCCACAATGTTGACCATACATTTACACACAGACTCCTTACATCTTGGTTTCTATATGGCTTGTATTTATATAGTCAAAGGTTAAGCATAGGGCACTGTGCATTAGGTAACTATGTACTAGTAAAGGCAGCTGGCACCATCCAGTCATAACTACAAGTATTAAAAACATTTAGTTCAGCAATTCAATTTCATGTGATCATACTACACGTTCAAGAGTACAGAAAATATGTGTAGAAATCTATCATGTTGTGTTTGTATCAGGAGTATGATACCGTAAACATGTATATTCTCAAACTGTCGTTAGTATTTATAGATTATAATTGGATCTTAGTAGTACGTTACTCGTACGGCACCATATTGTGAAGAGGCCGCTGTGACTGTTATCAGGAGTTGAAAATCTCAAAAATGTCTATCGTTAGTCTCAAGTTGCCAATAGTGAATGGAGCCATAGGTATGAATGTTATTGTTGTTACAAGAGACGTGGCTATGATCGAGGTGATATTCCAGAATAGTAGAATAACCTTAAAAACTTGCACATAATGTCCCATGTTCTTTCCACGCCAATTTCCTCTTCACACTGTTGTGACATCGTTACTAAAGAAAACTGAAATTGCCGCTTTCTATACTAGAGGTCCAATTATGTGCAGTTTTCACTTAAATGTTTTCGAATGCTTGGTTGTGGTCGTTTATAATTGATACTGATTTATTCTAAATGCATTGCCAATCATTAGGGTTGTGATTTTTTTAATTAACCTCTTGATTTTGGACAAATATTATAGTGCATCATAAACTGTTGTGAATATGAATTGAATAATGTATATATGTAAATTTTTACATTTACCAATAAAATTTAGTAGTATTGTACCCTCTCTGCCTTCGGCAAAATTATGTGAAATTCGAAATATAATATTAAACATGAATATCTAGTCATTCCTGGCAGTGACACTTCTTTTTAGGTTTATTCATTCCCTGGTGAGGGACATCTGTAGACATTTCTGTTCACTTTGCAAACACCGACAATGACACACACAATAATACCTTGTCAGCCCCTAAAAATTGCATACACCATTAATAAAATATGTGCATATAGTCTCTGTCTGTACAATAGTCGATGGCAAATTTGTATCGATTCTTCACATTCTTGTGAAACAATAAGTAGACTACTCTACTCTGAATACTGAGCACTCTACCTTGCCACAGCCATTGATATGGTAAGTGGATACAGAGTTGATTGAATTGTTTGCAATGAAAGTTAGAATACATTCATAGATTGAGTGTTTAGTGAAAGACCTAAAAAAGTTCTTCAAAATTAGAGTCGGACAGACACAAGTAGGTTTAGTGTTTTACAGACATAATCACATCTTCACCGTCATCCAAGTCTCGGCATTGCACATAAGTAAATTGTTTTTCTCAACGATGCATTCCACCTTCTTCGTCCTACTGATGACATGCATGGCTTCTTAATGGAACCTCTCTGCTGCCATTGGCATTCTCTTCCATTACTCTGATGATGTGGTTCATAAGTTGGTAAACACAACCTGTCTTGGCAAAACTGGTGTAGTAAAATAGCAGGGAAGCATTTTCAATCATGCATACGTGCCACTTCGTGCAACGGCGACACATGCACGAACCTTCACCAACGTGTAGACATCTGTGGACCAAGGCTCCCTCAGACATGAGGATGCATTTCACACGTTCTCGTGTATTATGTAGCGGCGACAAAGGCATGTAGCATTCCTGCTCAGCATCTGCGAACCACCGTGTCAGCGGGAAGGGCCCCGGCTAATTATTCCATGGAAAATCGTAATACATCCACCGACGATGGCATCATTTCTAATCCAAGATATAATAATGTAACCCAACAATGCTCTAGGGAAACCGCAACCCCTGCAAGCATTTTCGATGCAAGTCGTTTCATTTTCAGAAATCTCCAGTTCCTTCTAAGAAAGCCAGTGCGTCGATTTCGCGAACGGTGGCTTCCAAATCCTTCTTTTGCAGTGTTTTCCTCTTGCTCTTCGATAGGTGCGTGTATGCCTCTCGAGCAAACGTCTCGATAAATAGTTCTGTGGCTTTTGACACAACGACGACAGCCTCTCGGCTTGCGAGAGTCAAATCTGGATCCTGCTTCATTAGCATCTTGACCCGCGTTAGCGGGAACTTGGTAACTCGCTCCATCTTGTCGAGTCCAGGTTGCACTTCCGGCTTGGCATTTTCAGCAGTGTTGGCAACAGCACTGCTACTGGTATTGCCAATATCACTGTCAGTGTCACCGACACAAACACTGTCAACAGTGTTGTTAGTGTCACTGTTAGTGTTACTGTGACTTTTAGCAATAATACCAATTTTAGAGT
This sequence comes from Priapulus caudatus, assembly GCF_000485595.1. Lineage (NCBI taxonomy): Eukaryota > Metazoa > Priapulida > Priapulimorpha > Priapulimorphida > Priapulidae > Priapulus > Priapulus caudatus. The sequence continues at coordinate 101,322 of NW_014578170.1, forward strand.
CGTTTTCGATACTAGTTACATCCATACTAGATATAATAGCCACGCATTAGCTTTGTTAACCTTTGTGCCACAGAAAAATTATTCTGACACAAAAACCGTAGCAACTGGTAGCAGAAGTTCAAGTATAATGAATAATAAGTTTATATGATGACAGATAAACAGAACTTGCCGCCAAAACTGACGTTCTATTATCGTTAACTCGCTAGGCATTACCGCCATCTGGCGTTAGGCGCGTTCTCAGACTCCAACTTGACATGTCCTGAGCTGAGCGCTCAGCTGAGAACAATATTACAATACAATACAATATAATATATATATATGCAATATATATATATATATACAATATAATACAATATTTATGTCTACATGTCTACATCAGGGGCGGCGCCAGGGTATTTTGTTAGGGGGGCGAACACCAGGTGCGTGTACAGGAGCACGCGAAGGGGGGGGGTCTGGGTGCTCTCCCCAGAAATTTTTGAAATTAGACCCCATCAGATGCGTTTTCTGCGCGAGTAGGGGGGGGTCCGGACCCCCTGGACCCCCCTGGACCCCCCTGTACACGCCCTTGATACCGTGTGCGCTTGCACTGACGGGTGGGTCGCCAGGGGGTAGATTCATGATTCATCAAGCTGCGTACGCAAATATTTTGCGTAAATCTTGTGTACGCAATCGACGTTGCTTAGTTGCGATTTATCAACACGCTATTTAGTAAATTTTCGTACGATTTCGCGTAGCAAGCGAGGCCGTTTTAGGTCGCGATTCATCAAGCTAAAATTTACGTAAACCTTTGCGTAATTTACACGAGCTGACGAGGTGCCGTAAACCACTCGAAATTTCGCGCAGGTTTTCCAGCATACCGCAGCATGCATTATTTATTGAGAAAACATTATAAAATTACTACTCAAACTAAAATAAATAAATAATTACTATACTACATAGACAGGCGGCGCATTTGACGCTTTTTGTCACAGCTTGGCATTGTTTTCGTTATAAGCGAGTTCGTAGTTAGCCGTGTACGTGCACACGCCTGTGCGCACTTGTACGTTCACACGCAACGCACTTGTTACGTGCACACAAGCACGCACGTGTACGTACACACGCACGCACGCACGCCCGTGTACGTACGCAAGCACGCACGTGTACGTGCACACGCCAGCACGTGTACGTGCACACACACGCACGCACGCACGTGTACGTGTCGCTGCTTTCATCGAGTGTTGAACACAATCATACAAACGAAAATGAGGACAACTATCACATCCCCCAGCACTCCTGTAGACAGCTAGAGCCATATGGTTTACATACAAGAGAGGCGTCAGTTTGGTTCCTATGGTATGTGTCGCACAGTGTGAGGTTTATGCTAGGCACGCTCCTCAACAGCCAGCAGCTACGATGGCGTAGTGGATTTACACCGGAATTCATCAACATTTGCGTACGCAGGTGCTACGCTGCGTTGATGAATCGCACCTACGAGCTTTGCGTACGTACTTCGTAGAAACTCTGTGTACGCAATACACTTTGCGCAACGTTGATGAATCCGGCCCAGGGGTCCGGGGAAGCTCTCAGAGTTTAGCTAATCAAAGCCTCAAATTGCTGACAAAAAATTGTGCAGGGAACCAAGGAGCAACATATACCAAGGAGATGAAACCCCGGGGGGGGGGACTCACCCCACATTATGGTAGGTATCTGGTATGTGCCAAGTTAAAAATGGGGGGGGGGCTCTGGAACTAACTCAGACCTGAAAATGGTGGTCTCTGGAACTAATGTTTGTTGAATGTGGTATGCTCTGGAACCGGCTAAGGTTTCGAAAATGGGGGTCTCCGGAACTAGCTAGGAATTCGTTGAAATTCAATGCTATGAAACTGGACACGTTTAAAAAAGGGGTCTTCGGAACTGTGGGGGGAACAGTGATTTGCTTTAAAATCTATGCTGTAGCACTTGAACCAATAATTGTTGTATTATGTAGAAAAGAGAAAAACATGACCCGGAGAGAGATGAACGCACGCACACGCACACACACACACACAGACACACACACACACACGCGCGCGCGCGCACGCGCGTGCGCATACACATATATACTAACTAAAACTAGACAGAGGGCACTCACAGAGAGAGAGCATACCTCCGCCAGCGACATACGCCATACGCCTAACAGCTCAAACGAACACACGAATAACCCACGATATACGCCAGCGTATATGTATGCTCGCTCGCCGCTCAGTCAGCAAACAGCCGGCTGTGGCTGGCTCGCTCGCTGACGCGCTAATATCGATCGCGTCACAACACACACCACACACACATACACACACACACACACACACACAACACACACACACACACACACACACCAACACACACACACACACACACACACACACACACACACACAACACACACAGCCACACACACATTACACACACACAACCCACCCACCACACACACACCACAACACACACACACACACACACACACACACACACACACACACACACACACACAACACACACACACACACACACACACACACACACACACACACACGCTAACGTGTACAACAGAATCGCACCAGACCCGATCACATAACCTCCCCTCCACTTCGTTGCGAGGTAAAAATAAGATAGCATGTAAGAGTATTATTAGAGGTCAGTCTGAACGTTGTAATTATAATCTATAAGTTGTTAACACCCACCCAAGTGTGCCTACCTTTCCGCCGGGAAACAGCATCATCGACAAATGATGGTCCCAACTTGGGACTCCAAGGAAATAACACCTTGACATCGATTATCAAAATTAAGCACACAGGTTTTATATGGATTGAATTTCGACACTTAAATTTTCGATTTTTCGATGAAGTGGTCCAGCTTGTAGGCTACATCATTATTTTGGGCGATCCCCTATTATTTGCAAGAATCTTCTTCTTCTTTACCTTTTCTTGAAAATGATGGGGGGGGGCCCCCACCCCACCATCATTTGCAAGACATTTGCAAGATGTTTTCTTTTTCTTTTTCTTCTTCTTCTTCTTTTCTCTTCCTTTTTCTTTTTCTTTTTCCTTTTTCTTTGTTCTTTCTTTTTCTTTTTCTTCTTTCCTTTTTCTTGCAAATGATAGGGGGGGGCGACCGCCCCCCCCTGCCCCCTGTGGCGCCGCCCCTGGTCTACATCGATGTCTGTGTCTGCATTATTACCCGCGCAGGGTTTATGAGTTATTGCGGGCATGGCGGACAGCAAGTAAGCCATATATTTATTTTTCAAGTTAAAAGACTGCAATGAAAACATATTTAAATATTTGAAATTCATAGAATAAAAATACTCCCTTCAATGTCAGACGTGGTGCGAACAATTTTACGGTGTCTCTGAAAGGTGTTAATCAACAGCAGTGAATTAGCGAAAGTAAACTCTCGATTCTCCAGAGCTTACGAGAATGAGGTATCTCGTAGCGAGAGAATGCCTGTAGGTAAATAGTAGATCAGGCATTATGTATATATATATATATATATATCAGGCGGCTAAAAGCCGCCACACACGGTGTAGGTAAGTGTTGTTATTGTATGTAATAAACAATGTTTTGTCAACAGACTATAAAAGATATATAATCTCGGATAAGTTACATTGTTTACGGATATGGTTATATTGTATAAATCTCTGTCGAAGCTCCTTTTCTATACAATGCTGGGATAGGAACGCGCGGACACGTCGCCGACCTGTCGTCCAACGGAAATGACGTAGGGCCACCGATATACTAAGGAGTGTGGGATGCCTACACAAGGTGCGCATCGCACGGCAACCTTGCTACGTTAATGTGGTGGCACTGCTCTGTGGAAGGACCCTTGCTATACTAATGCACAGGGATACAGCGCGGCAACGTCGACGACCTGTCACCTAAAGGAAATGAGCGTATGTCGACGTTGAGCAGTTTAATCGGAAATGTGGCATTTTTTTCAGCATCTCTCCTCTAATCTCAATTAAAGCTATATTATTCAGGTTTTTTCTCCAATTCGCAGACCTACGCATTAAATGGCGCGCGCGCAATGCGCAAGATATCTCTCGAGACGAAGATATTTAGCAAAAGTGTGGCATTTCAAATGAAAGAGGATTCTAGCATAGATATATATGAAAACATTCAATCAGTAGACGCAGTCTTAATAATAGGACGAAGAATGTGCATATGTAAGGGCCCGCTGCACATGCATATCGCCGTCGCCGTACGAAAAAGATGGCGGCTCTGCAATTGGAGATAAATCGTATATTTTGGCAAAGATTGTGCATTTAAAATGAAGAGGAGTTATCCTAGCATAGATTTAATATGATAACATTCCATCTGTAGACATCATTTAAGAAATAGGAGGAAGACCTTGCATGTTAGGTCCCGGCTGCGTATACGCAGCCAGTACACAGCAATCTGGCTACGTTAGTGTGTTAGCGCATGCGCAATATCTCACCAGAGGAGTTATATTTGTGATGAATATGCATTTAAAATGATTAGGGTATCTCAGCATAGATTCCTGATAAACTTTTATCAGTAGACCTGTGTTGATAATTAGGAGCGCGCCCTAGCATGTAGGGTACAAAACATCTACTTTATGCCCTCGCGCCCTTCCCCTTGCCTCCCCTGTGCCTCACTCAGCCACCGTCTTCTTCTACCGCCCCCAGCTATCTTCCCTCCCGCTTTTCCTCAGTCTCGCATCCCCCTTTCTCCGCAGCAAGCTATATTATAAAGTTTCTTCAAACGGCACTGTACGCCTAACACGGTGCGCGCGCATGCGCAATATCTCCCGAGAGCAATCGTATTTTGCAAAGATTATGCATTTAAAATGAAGAAGAGTTATCCTAGCATATATTTATATGATAAAATTCCATCAGCAGAAATCATTTAAGAAATAGGAGGAAGACCTTGCATGTAAGGTCCCGCTGCGTATACCAGCCAGTACAACAAATCTGGCTACTTTAGTGGTGTAGCGCATGCGCAATATCTCACCACAGAAGCCATATTTTCTGATGAATATGCATTTATTATGGTTAGGGAGTATCTTATAGCATAGATTTTTGAAATAGATTGTTATATGTAGACCTGTGTTTATAATTAAGAGAGCGCCCTAGCCTGCAGGGTGCAAAGGGTAAAAAGTAGGCAGAGGAAAAATTGGGGGGCAAAAAGATGGCTAGGACAAAATTTGGGGGCAAAAAGATGACAAGGAAAACGAAAAAGGGGGTGAATAATGTAGGCGCATATATATATATATACGTCACTATGCGGAGTACGCCCCTTGGGGGATGACGTACCCCACTCCCTGACACTGGATGAACCATCCCTGACGGTGACTCTGCCTTGAAAGCAGCACTCACGAACTCAACCATCAGGAGAATACGGCTGATTCACGAATAGCCACTCTCATATTTAATTGTCCTACTGCATGATCACATTCTCACTAGCAGAAATCTACCTATCTATCTATCTATCTATCTATCTATCTATCTATCTATCTATCTATCTATCTATCTAATCTATCTATCTATCTATCTATCTATCTATCTATCTATCTATCTATCTATCTATTTATCTGTCTATCTTTCTATCTATCTATCTATCTATCTATCTATCTATCTATCTATCTATCTATCGATCGATCGATTGATCGATCGATCTATCTATCTATCGATCAATCAATTGATCTATCTATGTATCTATTTATCTGTCTATCTTTCTATCTATCTATCTATCTATCTAGCTATCTATCTATCTATCTATCTATCGATCAAACGTCAATCGATCGATTAATCGATCTATTTATGTATCTATCTATGTATCTATCTATCTATCTATCTATCTATCTATCTATCTATCTATCTATCTATCTATCTATCTATCTATCTATAAATCACTGATCCATCTTCCATGTGCCGCTGCGACTGCGGTATCCTGGTCATCCCTGTCAGTGCGCATACCCATGTATATTATGTCCCACACCTATTTCTCCTCAGATCATATGCAATATTTGACGCGGCGTGTGTGTAACTTCCCGGCTTGCCCTGCCGGTGCGCGTGCCTGCATAAATGAGCCCAGCCGAGTGATGAGAGAGAGAGAGAGAGAGAGAGCGAGAGAGGAGTGATAGCTAGCTTTCGAGCTCTCGCACGTTTAGCATCATTGTCGTCGTCGTGGAGACAGCAGCCGCGCAGTAGCTGCTGAGATCACCGTGGTAACGTGACTCGCGTTTGCAGACGATAGCCAGTACCGTCTAGCGCACGCATCACATCGAATGCAAAACTACACCGCTGACGTCACAACGTAGGTCGTGGGACTAGAGCTAAGAAGAAGGCTCCGGGAAAAGGTAAATATTGCGTTTTTTCAGCCCCACGGTGTATCGAGGAGCGAGCGAATCATGAGGTAGCTCTAGAACTATAGTCCTTCGCTCCCTGTGGCCCCTGCCCCCCCTCCCTGTCCCCCTGTCCCTGTCCCTGTGATCACTGTGGCGGATCGAAGGGCTATAGTTCTAGAGCTATTCACGAGGAGGAATGAAAAGGCGGACCTGCTGTTTCTATGCTGTTATATGTGATAAATCGAATGTTATACGTGATAAATCGAATGTTATATGTGATAAATCGAATGATATAAGTGATAAATCGAATATTATATGTGATAAATCGAATCTTATATGTGATAAAATCAACCACAAAACAAAAATCGAATAATGAAACAAAAAACATGCCATACTCGTGAAGCATCCGTATAGAGAGATAAAGCGCGTATATTACGGGTACGTAACTATACGCACCAAGCAAACAGTATGTTACCTGCGGATGCTAAGCAGCGCTTGAGTTGTAGGTGTGCCTGTAGGTTGACGCTACTATAGCTAACATAACAGGAAGAGAGAGAGAGAGAGAGAGAGAGAGA
>NW_014578170.1:111403-112099 GCF_000485595.1 Priapulus caudatus
GAGAGAGAGAGAGAGAGAGAGAGAGAGAGAGAGAGAGAGAGAGAGAGAGAGAGAGAGATAGTCTCTATGTGTTTATGTGGGTGTGTGGTTTGCGTATTATGTAACGTTAATTAAGTGAGCGTGACAGCCACAAACACCTGTCCTCGGCATTAACATGCAGAGCGTATATCGGACAGAATCCAATTTCCATAATTGACGTAAAAAATATGCTGTTATAAATATGTGTATAAAATAATATAATATAATATGTCCGCCGTGAGACATTTCGTAGACACTTGTGCTTTAATGCCTTTTTAAATTTTGGCCATCTGGCCAGTTGGGTCACAATGCTGCACGATTAGACGTGCATAATGTGCGGCCTCTCCCTCCATTTAGACCTATAACATAACACAGAAAATATACAGAAAATAGATATGTATGTATAGATACAGAAAATAGGTGCGTGGCGATAGCGAATATTGCGTCTGCCACGCACTAATATATTGCATTTCTTGTTTCAGATACTCGTAAGTTGATTCACTGATAAAATCGGTGTAACTGAACGTAAATATGTCATTACTATCTAAATGTTTGTGGCGCCCTTGGTGACGGTACTTGTGTTTACTTTCCTGCTGGTGTGGTAGCAAACTCACTCTGTAAAACTTACGTGGCTGCTAAAAAAAACACGCACTAAATGCATAAATTTATAATCCTATA
>NW_014578171.1:0-591 GCF_000485595.1 Priapulus caudatus
CGGGGGGTAATTGTCCGGGGGGTAATTGTCCGGGAGTAATTGTCCGGGGGGTATTTGTCCTGATACCCTGAATTCATACACCGATTGTCGCGATCAGGGGGAGCTCTGTGACTGTAGAGCACAAGCCGTGTGTGTATCATCCATGTATCATCCATGTATCATCCATGTATCATCCATGTAAACGCATGCTTTACTTCGCGATGAACAGCAGTGATATCACCAGGAGTGCCATCATATAGACCTCTATATTATGACACTCCGGATATAATGACAAAAAAGAAAGTAGATAAAAAAGTAGGAAAATAATGAATGTTATCCATAAAAGTGATAAAGATTTACGAACGAATCGATCGTATAGTGAGTGGCAGATGGTACACAGGTACATGTACGCGTGCAGAAACCATGGTTCAACCAGCGTTTGTGATTGTCTCAGCAGAGGGAGGCTGGGGTTCGGTGCAAAACCAGCGATAGTTAGCGTGTGTAAGATGTTGGCCTGATCACGGCTTAATGAACACATGAAAAGCACATAAACTCTAGAAGAAACATAAACTTAAACTAAAACATAAACTAAAACTAGACTAAAAACATAAA
>NW_014578171.1:3814-7692 GCF_000485595.1 Priapulus caudatus
TTGAAACAGGGGGAACGGTGTACATGAACAGCAGCTAGAGAGACGTATATCACACAACCCATAGTACGGTGTACATGAACATGAACAGCAGCTAGAGAGACGTATATCACACAACCCATAGTACGGTGTACATGAACATGAACAGCAGCTAGAGAGACGTATATCACACAACCCATAGTACGGTGTACATGAACAGCTACAGCAGCTAGAGAGACGTATATCACACAACCCATAGTACGGTGTACATGAACAGCTACAACAACAGCAGCAGCAGCAGGGTCAGCAGCAGCAGGGTCAGCAGCAGCAGCAGCAGGACAGCGGTATCACAGTCCCTGCATGCTTCATGAAACACACGCTCACCGCTCATATGACCATCGTACGTGCGTGCCCTAACATGACGTGCAAGTCGCTGGCTAATCGAATCGTCAATTTCAACGTGACACGTGGGAGATGCGTGGTTCTGAATTAGAAGCCATCGACGCTCTATACAGTTTTTCTTCCAACCGAAACCGACTGCTGATAATTGTCAGTAATGTTGCGCTACGCACGCAACAGCATTTCGCCGAGGGAACGAGAAGAAGGGAGGAAAGTGCTTTAGATGCGATCTAGTAACTATTGAGTATTTTTCTTGGTGAAATAGTTGCGGCGGAGAAAGAAATTCGTCGTCGTTCTAGATTCGAGTTTATTTTGTTCGATGCTTCGCAATGATTAGTTCCGATGTCAGCGTTGGGTTGGTCACGTGGGGAACGCGGCTTTGACGGAGCGTTTACCGGCTATTTCACTTACTTATTCGTGAAGCTTTCACTTCACTTATTTCACTGACGTCATGACGATTTATCTCTAATTTATTAGTCTCGTTTATTACCGTACGAGTTTACAAGCCGCGATCGTTTTATAGTTCATGTTTAGTTCATGTTTATTAGTTTATGTTATAGTTTTATAGTTATAATGCGCCTCGCATCGTTGCATGCGGAGAGTGCACTTTACTGGGTTTGTCAGCAGTGAGAGAGAGAGTCCCATTCTGTTATCCAGGGGATTGTTGGTGGCTACACCACGTGTTCACTGTCGTTATACGGAGCAGACGTAGATTGCATAGTAACGCCTCGCACTCCGAGCGTTGTGTCGCGAGGCGATACAATCGTGCGTGCCGCTGGCCGCACGTGACAACTGTACGGTCAATGGTCATTGGTCATGCCACTTGTTTTTATTCTTGCCATTCATGCTCATACTCCGTGTCTCAGGAGCGTTTAGACGCAGCGTTGCCTCGCGTAGAGGCGTTAGTGTCGTGCCTTAGTCGCCCCCGCGATGACCCTGCCCGCCACCACCGCGCCCATTGTTACGGTCGCGCCACTTGTTTTATCTAGCCGCGATATGTCTGTGTGTCACGACGCGCGTGCGGTGGTTGGTCGAGTATAACGTAAAACACCGATCTTCGTGTGGGGGTGTAGAAGGAGTTGTGTAATGTACGCGTTTCGCGTCATTTCTCTTTGGGCGATGGTGACTATTTTGTTTGCCGAGTGAATACCGATTAAGGATCCTCGTGTTTTTTCCAAGCCCGGAAAAAAACAATCGCGGACAACGAAGCGTTGCTGCGACGACAGCATGCCGACAGAACACGCGTTTCTTACCATATGGCGACGTCACGTCCTTCTGTTGCTTATTTTTTCTCCTCCTCATCATCATTCAGTATCCTTGTTTGCGTTTATTCTCCTTGTTTGCGTTTCAGGTCCTGATTGCAGTGTTCCGAGCAGCGAGGCGTCGTGGGACGTGGCGAGGGGGAGGGGACCCCCGCCCACCCCCCGCGCCTCCCACCAGGCCGTCATCGTGGGTGACGCGATGTGGGTGGTGGGCGGGGAGGTGTTCGACCGCTCACACTACCAGTTGCTCGTTAGGTGCGTTAATTACGAGAGACTAATTATTGCGATCGCTAATCGTCTCCTCGGCAGCAGAGAGAGAAACTCCGGGAAGCTGAGAAGCTTGCGTCGCGTGTGGCAGTGTGCATCTCTCTCTCCCTCTTCGATCAAGGAAATTTTTTCAACTTAAAAAAGAGAAAAGATCTTTTGTCATTTGTGGCAGCTTCTCTGCTGCAGTGTGTTGAAACGCACTAGTGTATTTTAGTGGAGTGATTTTTTTCTCTCGCGGCCTGCCGGCATAATAGAACGTGCGTGCGGGACACGCGCGAATTCTACAAGTCTGTCGTTCGTTTTACAGTCGCGCACGCATCGCCCTGCATGCACTCACTACTCACACAGGTCTGTGCGCCTGCGCATTTAGTCATCGTGTCAATGTTTGTTGTGTTTGTTTGCACTCGTACGTGCGCGTATGTATGAGTGCATGCCTCCACCCGCTATAACCATAGTTCTTGTGAAAACCAATAAAACCGTGTATTCAAACGTGTATTCAACACGTTTCGCTGAGACCGATCTATCTTAAAGCCATTTAGTTTAAAAGCTGTTCCCAGCTCCGCGAGTCGGTGACAATAGAACGTTCCATCTGTCGCCATCTCATTGTTACGTCATCGCTGTGCAAAAAGTTCAACATTGGCTATCTTTACACATTCAACGTTTGCTCTTCTACGTGTCAGCTGTCGTGAAAAAACCACACATCAGTGTGTTTGACAACATGCGCACAATGAGTGTGAGAGCAAGTGTGCACGTCGGATCGGTCAAGTTGTTGCTTGCTATATTCAAGTTTGAATACACGGCTTTATTGGTTTACACTAGCAGGGGATAGAATGTGCGTGTGGGGATCGAGCAAGCGGTTTCTCCTCGTGTTGTATTTGACGTGTGGAAGGGAACTGTTGATACAGTAGAAAAACCAATAACACCGCGCGTGGGCACTTTAATGATTTCTTAGAACAAGATGAAGACTATATAATTAACTCCCATTGGATGACATTTGTAGAATTAGCGAATACAGTAAAAAGATTAACGCCATTGACATGGAATCGTATAATGACCTCTTGGGATAAAAGTTGGTGAATTGTACGTGAGTCAGTGATGGCTTGGCCATGAACAAAGCTTTAATGACTCCTCATGAATAAGCGGGAAAATAACACGTCTGGCGTGTATGATTAACACAAGATTCACCTGACATATTACAGGATGACATATTGAGCTGCAACACTCCACCCGCACCGCTAATCCCATTGAACAGCTTCTCGTAACTCTTTGCTTGCGATCATGACTATGTGTGGACGTGTCGATGGATGGACACGCTGGTATTGCAGCGACAGGGTGATGATCGATGATAGTGCTTACTGCTTATACCTCCTGCCTGTCTACAGACACTATGCCCACACTCCAACCGCACGATGCCCGTGCACGCACGCACACGCAGGCACACGCACGCACGCACGCACGCACGCATGCACACGCACGCACACACGCACGCACGCATCACGCGCACACACGCACGCACGCACGCACACACGCGCAGGCACACACGCACGCACTCACGCATGCACACACACGCACGCACGCATGCACATACACACGCACGCACACGCATGCACACACACGCGCACACACGCACACATACGCACGCACGCACGCATCACACGCACACGCATGCACACACACACGCACACACGCACGCACGTACACACATACGCATGCACGCGCACGCACGCATCACACGCACACGCATGCACACACACACGCACACACGCACGCACGTACACACATACGCATGCACGCGCACGCACGCATCACACGCACACGCATGCACACACACACGCACACACGCACGCACGTACACACATACGCATGCACGCGCACGCACGCATCACACGCACACGCATGCACACACACACGCACACACGCACGCACGTACACACATACGCATGCACGCGCACGCACGCATCACACGCACACACG
>NW_014578171.1:7702-8999 GCF_000485595.1 Priapulus caudatus
AACTAACTTAAATCCCACACGGTACGTGATATCACCGCCGCCACAGAACACTCGCTAACAGGCTTAACTTAACATAACCTTTCTTAAACTAACTTAAATCCCACACGGTACATGAAATCATCGCTGCTACAGAACACTCGCTAATCTACATCCGATCCCGCGTGTGCGTTCGCTCTCATTATTACGTGAAGTCATCGCCCCCACAGAACCCTTCCTAACGGGGTGTCTTTAACTAATTTGCATCCCACACACACGTTTGCTCTCGTTACGTTTACTGGCGCGAGTCGGAAGTACTCGAGTCACGCCACAGAACACATCCTAACAACCTGATCTACATCCCATGCTCACGTTAGCTCTCCTCGTCGCGTTTCCTCGCGCGCGTATTTCGGAAGTACTCGAGTCGGGGCGATGGAGAGTTTGTCTCCGACATCTGTGGCTTCCTACAGCATGGTGGTGACGACATCCAAGCCGGGGACTTACGTTAGACTGTACCCGCGCATCACAGTTGTCACACACGCGCGTAGTTACACCCTCACGCGATCGCAGGGTTGTACACTCGCGTGCGCCCATCTAGCAGCGTGGTTTGTACGTCCGCGCGCACCCGTTTAACAACCTGCTAATAAGTTAGTGGCCTTGTAAAACCCTATGGTGAGAAATTAGCCCTACCATATGATAACCCTGACCCGAAGTCATCTCATTATCATCAACAATTAACATTTAACGACTTTTTTTTATGTCCTTTCGTTCGCAGAGTAAAGACGACTCGGTCAGCAGCAGTAGCAGCAGCAGTAGTAGCAGCAGCAGCAGCAGCAGTAGCAGCAGCAGTAGCAGCAGCAGTAGTAGCAGCAGCAGCAGCAGCAGCAGCAGCAGCAGCAGCAGTAGCAGTAGCATCTGGACGTTCGGCGGTTCGATAAACGGCCGCACGACGAACGAACTGTGGCGCTACGACGTCGCCAACAACACGTGGAGCAACGAGACGAGAGGTGGCGCCCCCTACGGGCTGATGGGGCACACGGCGAACGTCGTCGACGATCGCATGGTCGTCATCTTCGGACACAACCCGGTGTATGGATACGTGAACACCGTGCAGGAGTACTTCTTTGGTACGTTTCTCCTCCTCGATGTCGAAACATTCGTCGCGTAGATTCAATGTCGGGCGCATAGTTTTCTGCACGTGCGGGATGACTTATAGGACACGTATGAATAGTGTGAGTAGCAAGCAGTACACCCGGTTTTTGGGCGTGTGTGACTGTAAATGACTGTGCGTGCGTGCGTGCGTGCGTGCGTGCGTGCGTGC
>NW_014578171.1:9867-14955 GCF_000485595.1 Priapulus caudatus
TGTGTCGCGCCGTGCTGTGCCGCGCCGTGCCACGCCATGCTGTGTCGCGCCGTGCCGTGCCGTGCCGCGCCGTGCTGTGTCGCGCCGTGCTGTGCCGCGCCGTGCCACGCCATGCTGTGTCGCGCCGTGCCGTGCCGTGCCGCGCCGTGCTGTGTCGCGCCGTGCTGTGTCGCGCCGTGCCACGCCATGCTGTGTCGCGCCGTGCTGTGTCGCGCCGTGCTGTGTCACGCCGTGCTGTGTCACGCAATCACATCTGCAGGTACTACAGCTGTACTACTAGGCAGGCCTACATTCACGGCTGTGCGGGCGAATCTCTAGCGGTGTTATTAATGCAGGTGTAGCATTTGTATAATATTGGTACTGAGTAAACGTCGACACTTCATGTATATGTGACATATAATACAGTTTTTTATAATACAATATTCTAAAAGCTATATAACAGTATTATGTTTGCTTATGTATGGTGTAGGTTAGATTTACTGTCTCCAAGCTGTAAAGTAACCAAAAAACACACAAAAATAAAATTCATTTTATTCGAGAGGGAAATTCTTTTCATTTCATTTAAATAGAGTCATTTCATCAATGTTGGCACATTTTATTTTAAATTTCTTTAAAACAAATTTGTTTTCGATAATCAATTATTCTTTTCCATAATCGACCGCTTAGTCGGTTGCTGCAAACGACTGACTTTCATAATAATAATAACATAATATAATAATAAAGTACTGAATATACTAAATCTCCTTAGTGATGAATCGTTGTCGCACAGCCGGAGAGTCAAATTGAACGTATACACGTGATGTTGTTGCTGCGATTGTAGCGTTATTACATTACAACATTAGCAATCAATCTTCTGTTATAAACATTCCCCGTGCTACGAATCACGTGCCGCAGATATCGAATTAAATGGTTGCCAAGTCTAATCGGAAGCGACGTGTAATTAAGTCGTCGCTTAACGAGGCGTCTTATTCCAGTCACGAGTGGTATCTAATTAAGTAAGACGAAGCATCTAGTTTCACGGGCGCCCGATATCTAATTTGATTACGAAGCTTTTCCGGAGCCAGTCGAGAGCGACGTTCTAATTGAGTAATTAATTATTGGTACGTATTATTAGAACGAGGCACAGGAGATTATGTTTGAAAACGAATTTCACAATATGGTAATAGCAGGACATGAAATTAGCCAAAATATGAACAGGCCCACCAAAAATTGTAAACAGACTTAATTTTGTTCAATTTATTCCATTATTAATAAAAGTATTAGCTTTGTGTTTATTAGACATACTCATAGTATTTCAGTATTTCATTGTTACCAGTGGAGTTCTACTTGTTTGACAGGAATTGCTGGAACATGATTTACTGCTTAGTAGTCACTAAGTAAAAACTAATCTGGTAACTGGAAATTGGTAAATATTGTTGATATAAAGGCAAGATAGGCAAAATTTTGAATATGCCTAGTGGACTGATTATATGGGGGGTTGAACCGGCGGCCGCCGACAAAATAGTGCTAATTTCGCGCACTGGATAGCATGGCCCTTACAAAATTCGCCCTCTCCATGCTAGTAAATTTCAACGTTATGACTGCGCGCATGCACGCACGTGAGTAGATCAACGTTCACACTCATCCCAGGAACAGATATCCGTGTACATAACGAGTCAACGACGCACGGTGCCACAACTCATCACTAACATCTTCTACTACTTACTTTATATACTACTACATACTTTTACTACTACACGTCACATTGTGACATTGTGGTTTAGTCGAGGTCACCCGCGCGATTCTCGGATTTGACATATAGCAGGAATTGAATGTCTATTTGACATATATCCTGAGTCGCACCGATGACTCACATATCAGCGCGATGCCGCCGCCGCCGCGCCCGTAACAATGTCAGCATCCCCGGCGTCTGTTATCGCGTCACCGTGATCGTTACTTGCTTGCAGGGTGCGGGAGCTGGATGACCCTTGACCCTCCCGACGCTGCGTTCATGCGCGCGCCACGGTTTGGTCATTCCGCCGTCGCGCACAACGGTAGCGTGTACATATTCGGTGGTTTCAACAGCGTGATGATGAACGATATGCTAGTGTACAGTCCAGGTAAGAGTCGTAGTTAACGACGTATATATACATGTGATGTAGATGTTGGTGTACAGTCCAGGTAAGAGTCGTAGTTAACGACGTATATATACATGTGATGTAGATGTTGGTGTACAGTCCAGGTAAGAGTCGTAGTTAACGACGTATATATACATGTGATGTAGATGTTGGTGTACAGTCCAGGTAAGAGTCGTAGTTAACGACGTATATATACATGTGATGTAGATGTTGGTGTACAGTCCAGGTAAGAGTCGTAGTTAACGACGTATATATACATGTGATGTAGATGTTGGTGTACAGTCCAGGTGAGAGTCGTAGTTAACGACGTATATATACATGTGATGTAGATGTTGGTGTACAGTCCAGGTGAGGGTGACATATGATAACATATGTAAACGTACATATATATATATATATATCAGGAGTAGATAATCGGGAAGGAGTGTGACTTCAATAAACAAGGGAAATTCGTCATTTACTAGCCTTAAGCTAAAGTCACATCAAGCTCCCGGACCGGGCCGGACGCTGCCGGACTGATCCGGGGAGAGATCCTTGTTGGGTCCTGGACGGTCCGGCCCGGTCCGGGGTGGTCCTTGATGGTCTGGCGCATTCCGGGATATCGCCCCGGATGTTTTAAACTGTTTAAAATTGCCGGGGTGATCCGGGATGGTCCGGGAAGTTTTCACCATCCGGGGTGGTCCTGGACGGTCCGTGGCGCGTCCGTGGTAGGTCCTGGACAGTCCGTAGTGCCACCGTGTTGAACCGGGCCCATCCGTGGCCATCCGTCAAGCCGGACCCAACACGGATGGGAGCACGGATGGGCCAGGACGGGGCCGGACCAGGCCGGATCAGGTCCGTGGCGGTCCGAGGCAGTCCGGGGCGGTCCGGGGCGGTCCGTAGTGACTCCGTGCTGGGGCCGGCTTCATCCGGGCTCAATCCAGGATGGTCCGTGGCGCTGCCGTGCTGGTCCGGCCCGATCCGGCCCGATGATGCTTTTTTCGACCCGGATCGCCACGGATTATAAATTTTACGGTCCGGGGAGATCCCGCCCCATCCGCGGTAATCCGTGGACAGTCCGGCCCCAGTGTGACTTTAGCTTTAGAATACCTACGATTTACTACGCGTAACTCAACCAACTTGAGCTCAAATCGTACACAGTACATTCACCTAGCATCGTGCGAAATCGTTTCCTCGTATACACCCGCAATCCGGAGATACAGACTAAAACGTACGACACAATTATCCATTCTTTGGCCATCAATCTGAACGTATTGCCTGCCGAGCTTGCAAACGAAAGGCAGCTACTAACACCTGGAGTAAATCGTAGATATTCTAAGGCTTTTTTCCTTGTTTATTGAAGTCACACTCCTTCCCTATTATCTACTCCTGATATATATATATATATATATTTCATGGTGCATATCTCATCTACATCACATCACATTTATATATTGTTAATTATATGTATATAATATAGAAAGTCAACTCAGGCAGAGCTAGTGTCAAGGTCAAGGTCATCATGGCAAGAGTCACGTATTATGACCTGGTGGGTCACAGTTGGTTTGATACCAAGATTGGCATTGATAATCATTGATAATCATTGATAATCATTGATAATCATTGATAATCATTGATAATCATTGATAATCATCGATTTACATTTTAAAACACTGTGTTAGTAACTAGACGGTAAAGAACTAACGCAGACACTCGTTGAGTCGTGGTTGAAATTCTGTTCTAACAGTATGAAAAATGTATGTAATTGGGTGAGACTGATATTTCTGCGGCAGTGTAACTGCTAACATCGGTGTGTTTCTGCTACTCTGTAGGTGACTGCAGCCTGAATGAGGATGAAGAAAGCTGCAGGACGGCACGGGTGGGTGTGAAATGTGTCTGGGTCGGCGGCAAATGTCGTTATCTATCACAAGTACAGCAACTACCGGACAGCGCATGCCCCAAGCCAGGTGCGTTTACCTCTGTCGGTGGGTAGGTGGGTGTGTGTGTGCGTGCGTGCGTGCGTGCGTGCGTGCGTGCGTGCGTGCGTGCGTGCGGGCGTGTATGTGAGTGTGCGTGCGTGCGTGCGGGCGTGTATGTGAGTGTGCGTGCGTGCGTGTGTGTTTGTGCGTGTATGCGCGTTTGTATGTGCGTGCATGCATGCACTTTGCGTGTGTCTTATTGTATGGGTGAGTAAAATCTGTAAATGTACATGTGTGTATATGTAAACATGTGATAATAATAAAAATAATATAATAAAAAGTGTGTAACCCAAGTAAAAGAACTGTGTCATCGAACCTTCATTAATTTAGAGCACCCTTGTGTTTGTGGAGACGTAACACATGGAGAGCATGACTTATAATTTATCGATGTCAGATGATAACAGTTTTCCGAGCACACAAGGTTACAAACCATTGAATACTAAAGAATAACAAAAAACAAGCAAACGCTAAATTTAGCTGCAATAGTTTTCGTTTTCCATTTCCAATCCATTTGCATTTCCAGCACTTACATAAATATGTGTTAAGAGGAGAGTTTACAATTTCTTGCGAGGGACAAGGGGACAAAATGACTCGCCTCGAATTTCCAGTTCATGAGTGATTGTGCAGAGCAGCCAGTATGCAGTGGTGTTTACACTACATTCTGCTCAAGTTCTCAAGTTTAACTATTGTGATAGTATAACATCAGGAGCGTATATAATATAGTCTATATCGTACGCTCCTGATAACATCTATGACGATAATCAGCGCTAATACTCTTCTATTCTTTTTGCCGCCCCCGCAGCAGCGAACCACGAGGCTAAGTGCATGAGTCTACAGACGTGTCCCGGGTGTCTGGAGAACAGCTACGGATGCGCGTGGTGCGCCGGCATGTGCTACCCCGCAGGCATCTGCGCTAACTCATCCATCACGGCGGTGAGTCATCGTCATCGTCGTCGCCACGGCGACGGCCCTCGTCTCTCGATCGCGTTGACGTGTGTAGCGTTGTTGGGAGT
>NW_014578171.1:16819-24760 GCF_000485595.1 Priapulus caudatus
AGTGAGAGGTGTAGGGTGTATTTGTGTTACATTGTGAACGACCGAGCAGAACAAGTGCAAAGGTGGGTGAGAAGGGAGCCAGATATGTGTTAGAGTGGATCCTCTGTAGTCTCTCTGGTGAGAGGTTTAGGGTGTATTTGTGTTACATTGTGAACGACCGAGCAGAACAAGTGCAAAGGTGGGTGAGAAGGGAGCCAGATATGTGTTAGAGTGGATCCTCTGTAGTCTCTCTGGTGAGAGGTTTAGGGTGTATTTGTGTTACATTGTGAACGACCGAGCAGAACAAGTGCAAAGGTGGGTGAGAAGGGAGCCAGATATGTGTTAGAGTGGATCCTCTGTAGTCTCTCTAAGGTGGATGAGAAGGGCGGGGCAGATTGAGAGACGTGGATGGGATTCTATGTAGTGATGTCACGAATCGTTCAGTGAGAGGTGTAGTACATTGCTGTGGTATATTGTAGGGTGTTTCTGTGTTACATTGTAGTATATTTCTGTGTTACATTGTAGCGTATTTATTGTATTACATTATAGCGTATATATTGTGTTACATTGTAGCGTATTTATCGTGTTACATTGTAATGTATTTTTTTGTATTACAATTTGTATTTTTGTATGCAATGTATTTCTGTGTTATTATTGTACTATATTTATGTGTTATATTGTACTATATTTCTGTGTTATATTGGTGCATATTTCCCTGTTACATTGTAGCATATTTCTGTTCTCAGTGTTGGAGTGTTCTGGTGTTCAGTCATGTTCAGAGTGTCAGTTGCACCCAGGCTGTGCTTGGTGTGACGACGCCAGCAACACGGGCAAAGGACGCTGCATGCGAGGGGGAGCCACCGGTACTCTCGCAGACGCTGACCACAATGAAGAATGTCTAGCAGAAAACTGGCATTTCATAGGCTGCCCCGGTGAGTAGCCGGCGCCTGTATCATGTTTGATTGATTAATTATATTATTTATTAATGATACATTGCAATTAAGAACCATGCTATATATTACTAGCCTTTAATGAAGCTATTATCCATGTAATCAAGATGTAATCTGCATGTATTTATCTATCGATATAATTATTCCACATAAAACATGTAAGAGGTTATGGTTAACAATCATTCATCAAACCGGTAACACGTATAAAACACATCGTCATCGCATGTCGCTGGTGTGACGTCGTCTTCATTTCATCTGCATTGCAGCAAACTGTTTGGAATTACTCGCATACTATAAAAATAAAGTTTATCTCAGTTAGATCCAAAATAAGTTATAAATACTTACACTGACGAAATTTTCCATCTCTCTGATAAACTTTTTGCATCTAACTGAGGTCAACATTATTTTTATGTGAACTATAGAGATCCGATGAAGTTATTCAATCATTTACTCGTGTAATGTTTCGCTGCCTTGTCTCTGTCAGCTTGCCTCACTGATGACGTTTCTTCCTGCAGCGTGTCAGTGTAACGGACACAGCATGTGTACTAACGACAGTGTGTGCATCGACTGCGCCGTCCCCACCGAGGGAAAGCACTGTGACGTGTGTCAGTCCGGTTACTACGGCACTCCACTCAATGGAGCAAACTGCACTGGTACGTGCCGGCAATAAGTGATATCGGAAAGTCCAGCTGTGCTATTTAGGTCATAGAAAAGGGGGTATAAAATTGCCGAGGCGCGCTTAGAAAAGTACATGATTAATGTAAAAGCTCGTGCGTTTTTAGTTTTTGCATTAACACAAACATTGCAAAATATCCCAAATGACCACAATCATATTTGTAAATATTTCTGTAAACAGAAACGCACCTGTGAATTGAAGTACGGTGTTAGTGAAGAGAATTATAGATAAAAAATCTAGACTAGTCCTATCCTAACCATGTTATAAAAGGGCAACTTATACCCCCTATTATCTGATCTCAATATGGCGGCGGGGACTTTCCGATATGGCTTATACATGTAGTCACGCGTGTGTGCGAAGTGCTGTTCGAAATGCACTGAAATTCGAGGACTGTGGGTGGGGGGGGGGAGGCTTTCTGCATTGCCTTGTGGTGGGAGAAAGTTTGAGTGAATGTGATCTAAACCAGAATTACACGAACGCAATGATAATGAGCGGGAACAAATGATCTTTGGGATCTACGAATGGAATCCAGCCACACTAACAATTAGGAAGATTAAAACATCAAAAATAAGCATTATTTATGAATAGGTGAACGTGCATCCGTGCCTTCACGTAAAAACAGACACTGCAGTCAGAGGTCCGTGTTCAGAGTTTTTGGCAGTTTTGGCCATAAAAACCTGGTGCCTAACTAAACAGGGTTTAGTTAATCGCTGTTATTCGCTGTCTGATCAGTAATTAAATCGAATCGTTGTCGTGATTGTGTTTCAGAGTGTGAGTGTAACGGTCATGGAGATCTGTGTGACAGGGTGTCTGGCAGATGTTTCTGCACAACGAAGGGCATTGTGGGACACACGTGCAACCGGTGCGACGAACCCAACAGCTACGACGGGGATCCACTAGATGGCGGCACGTGTTACTGTACGTATTCTACCAAGCAATTCCATTTTCTTAATAATTTTCCCCCGAAATAATCGACCAACATCGTCGATAATCGACTATATATCAATGATATAGATGTTTGCATTGTAGATTTTTTGAAGGGCAGATTTTAACCAAAAATACTTTTAATCAAAAAAATGTCGGCTAAACAAAACGTTGATGTTCCGTTATTAGGGCACAGATTGTCAGCTGTTCTTTCGTTTCCTCCCTCCACCACCTCTCCATGGACGTCTGAGCCTCCGCTTCCTCCGTCGCTGCGGTCGACCCCATGTGTTCGTCCGTTCATCCTGAATGGCTTCACCCTTTCCTCTCATCTTTACGATTCCTCGTCCTGGTTGTTGCGGATGCTGGCGGAGCATTGATCGTTGCTGCGGGGGAGTGCTGAGAGAGGGAGAGGGAGGGTGGACGGTTGCTACTGCAGGAGCAAGAGGAAGCAAGGAGCCTGTGGCGGTCTCACCACACCATCACTCTTCTTCTCACTCCTTCTTCTCACTTATTTTTGTAGATAATTTATCCATAGGCTACCAGTACATGTTTAATCTGACCAAAGAACGTGACGAGTATTACACTCAGATAAACTTCAATATCAGTATGATGAAGGTAATAACACGCTGTTCTGTGTGCATGCGAACGCTCGCTCTCTGTCAGCCTCCTTCCCTCCCTTCACTGTATCTCACACTCTCAATCCCTCTACTCTCTCTCTCTCTCTCTCTCTGTCTTTCTCTCCGTCTTTCTCTCTCACTCTCTTTTTTTGTCTCTCATTTTCTCCTTCTTTCTCTCTCACTCTCTCTTTTGCTCTCTCATTCTCTCACTCTTTCACTCTTGCTCTCTTTCTCACTCTACCTCTCTTGCTCTCTTTCTCACTCTCTCTCTCTCGCTCGCTCTCTTTCTCACTCTCTCTCTCGCTCTCTTTCTCACTCTACCTCTCTCGCTCTTTTTCTCCCTCTACCTATCTCGCTCTCTTGCTCACTCTACCTCTCTCACTCTCTTTCTCACTCTTTCTCTCTCGCTCTCTTTCTCGCTCTACCTCTCTCGCTCTACCTCTCTCACTCTACTTATCTCACTCTACCTATCTCACTCTATCTTTCTCACTCTACTTTTCTCACTCTACCTCTCTCGTGCTCTTTTCTCTTCTATCACTCTCTCGCTATCTCTCTCACGCACATATACGCACACACACACACACGCGCGTGCACGCACGCACACACGTGCATCCATACACACGTGCGCACACACACATGCGTATGCGCTAGGCCATAACCAGCCTCTCTCACTTCTCTATCACTCCTCTCCTGCCCTCCCCCCATCCTCCCTCACCCCATCCTCCCTCCCCCATCCTCCCTCACTTCGAGTCTTGCTCTCCCGCAGCATGTTCATATGACTGCTAGACGTTATCTAGGTATAGTCTCAGATCCTAGACGCTACGTGCATGGATGCGTTGCTAACCCGTGAAGTGTTATTGCTAGGAGTCCAGCTGCCTTTCTCCTGCATCCTATTCGTGTTTACTCGCAACAACCTAGTTGAAGCTCGTGATGTGTTATCCGCATCCGTGCTTGCTGTTTAGCCGTGTTGATGGCTAATGCTTGTACTAGCTACCCTGCAGCTTGCTAGCTGTGCTGCTGTTACTGTCCGTGTTTGTGAATCCATAGTTGGATGCAGGCTGACTTGGTAGATGGAGATCGTTGGTGAGTCATGTGTTCCTCACTCTCCTCCTCTCTATATTTTATTACCCGGCTAATTTCTCTCCTGTGCCTTCTTTCCTGCACCTGTTCTTATGTTGTCAATTTGCCATCCGTTTGTCTTCCTGTCAGTCTTCCTGTCTTGATCACTCGTTGTGTTGTATCACCTCCACATGTCTCTGTCTCCACCTGTCTCCATCTGTCCCTCCCTCCCTCCCTCCCCCTCCCTCTCTCTTACCCTCTACCTCCCCGTGTCTCTCTCACCATCTGTCTCCATCTCTCTCTTTCTTTCTCTCTCCCTCTCTCCCTCTCTCTCTCTCTCTCTCTCTCTCTCTCTCTTCTCTCTTGCTGGCTCTCTCTCTCTCTCTCTCTCTCTTTCTCTCTCTCTCTCTCCCTCCCTCCCCGTGTCTCTCTCACCATCTGTCTCCATCCGTCTCTCTCTCTCTCACCCCTCCCTTCCCTCCCCCTCTCCCTCTCTCTTACACTCTGTCTGTCTCCACATATCTTTCTATATTCACCCACCACGAACATGCTTAGATATGCTAATGGTAGCGTGCTGTGCTAGGGTCTTGCAGTTTGTGATTAATTGATGTGTAGGTGTGTAAGTAGAAACTCCCCCTGCCTGCCTGCCTGCCTGCCTGCCTGCCTGCCTGCCTGCCTGCCTGCCTGCCTGCCTGCCTGCCTGCATGCCTGCTTGCCTGCCTGCCTGCCTGTCTGTCTGCGTGCCTGCCTGTGCATCATGCCGCAAGTAACAGTTTTGTGAATTTTGTTGTTCTCTTTGTAGATTTGCTAACGATTGACTACCAGTTCACGTTTAATCTCTCAAAACCTGAAGATGCCCACTATTCAGCTATAAGCTTTCAGAATTCCCCTCAGAAAGTAAGTGACTCTCGCGAGAGAAGTTCAGCGTGTGTCGGTGGCGGGTATTTGATCGAGGTCGATAGATATTCGATTACTATTCATGATGTCACTTGAACACAGTGACTGTGTTGCTGCTAGTGCTTCATCCATAGATGTCAGCAATAGATGTGAGGTAGGGCAAAAATATACGAATTCAACCACTTCCTACGAGTTGTGATGTTGTGATGCGTACAAGCACATTGAAAACAAGAACTCAATACACTTCACGAGCATTATATTCAAACTGTGCATTTTGCATCGCGGTGACAGTCTGGTTAGTAAATGTGTTGGGTAATAGATATAACTCGTGCTACTAATGTAAGTATAGCACCTGCATGTTGCCAGTATGTAACGCCATGACAACGTTGCTTTCAGCATGACTTAAAGCTAATTTCTGTGTTTATGCACTTGAATGTTGAATATCGTAATTGATGTGTATTGATCGGTCGTTTTGAATTATTCGATCAAAGTTTCTACAACAAATTCAGCTATTTAATGACTAAGAGGCATGTGAAATATATCAATAATTGTTTTCAGGTTAAAAAAATATTTGATAACTGTTCAATAGTAATGATACTGTATCTGATAACACCAGGAGCTAATAATGACATTATTAGCTCCTGATAACATCTATGTCGGGAGAAAGAAAGACACGGTATACAATCTTAAGGTTGTTCGTGCTGATCGTACTGTGTGTGTGTGTGTGTGTGTATCAACTCTTTCTGTGACGACTCTTGCAGCCAGGGGAAGATGTGGAGTTCTCAATCACCTGCTCAGGAGAAGCCCGGGTCAATATCACGTGGAAAAATGGTGAATGAGTTACTAGTGCACTCTGGTGGTGAATAAATAAGTTACTATCGCACTTAGGTGGTGAATAAATAAGTTACTTACTAGCGCAATCAGGTTTGCTGGTAATTTTGTACATATAGCTGGTTGTCGTTGACTGGAACTGCTTGTGTGTGTGTTTGATATTGTAGGATGTAGCCTACAGCCGACAGTTATATTTGTAAGCCTAACGTTTGTTCTGCTATCCTCCGCATCGTCACCAACGCATTTCGTACGCTGTGTCTAGATCTCAGCGATGGAGAGAATCCTATTTATGCGAACGCGTGTACATTCTACGAGACGACGTTTAGTCAGCACATGTTCAACTTTGGAGAGAATAATCTCACCTTTTACGTATACGTCTACAACTTCACGACTCCATTCTGGCTCAAGGTAGGCAGTGCTGCCATCTACTGGATGTGAAATGCTAGATTCAGGTTTAACTCGAACAATGAGAAGACAATGGAAGGCTGTCGTAGCGATGAATGACTCATTTCATACCCTCGGGTGCTATTAGTTAATTAGCTGTTAATTTAATTAGTGACTATTAGTTGCTGTTTGACGTGTTTAGCAAAGTTAACGAGTTAAGATGTTTGAAACGCTGTTAGGGAAACCTCGTTGCATTTCGAAAACGAGGAAATGCGTTAAAATATAATAGTTGTATATAATATGTAAATGATAAAATAGTCTTGCCCATGATAACTTTAACGTTCTGTCACGTCTGCTTCCAGATTGCAATCTCACAGAATAACCCGATTGATCTGCTACAATTTTTCGCGATATTTTTCGGGTAAGTATCGGAGAAATGCATTGTGGGAGTGCTGAGCTATCATGCTGCCACCTGGTGTGTGTGTGTGTGTGTGTGTGTGACTAGTTAAACATTATTATCTCACTTTGTTGAAATCGTAATCTTTCTTTGTATATCGTGGATCGTAATTTGTCAGGTTTGTAATTTATAATTAAATATTTAAGTGGAACAATCTACTCTCACTTAATTGCTGTTTTCATGATACTACGCGTATTCCGGGAAAACCTGCAGTGCATAGTGCAGCATATATATATTATTAAAAATTAATAATTAATCATTAAAAAATATATATTATTATATATATCATTAAATATATTATTAAATAAATTTATTTTAACTAGCCGATAGCTTGATCGATTTTTAATCGCACGATAGAGCTTTGCCAGTCACAAGGCGAAACTCATAACTCTTATATGTTCATGTGTGCGTGCAACTGCTGTTAGAATTGCATTCTTTGGATGGAACTGGTGTCGGAATTTCAATAGTTGTCACGCTAGGGATTCTTACATAACTGATTCCTGCACCATGCTAATGGTTGTGCTTTAAACTAACTCTCCATATGCCAACTGAATGCGCTGGTTTACCAGGTGGGGTAGCCATGATAGTTTATGGAAAGAAATTGGTTAATTTTCTGGGAGAAACCACGCCAAGTTAGGAGGGCAATCGGGGCATGTGTAGCCGTTACCGTGACAATATTCCAGTCCCTGGTTACCTCGAGTACCCCACACTCTCGCTAACAATCCCTCCCTCTCCCCCCGAGCATTTCCACCCCGAGCGTATAAGGATAACGTTTGCTTTGCCTGTAGTTCGGTTCTTCTGCCGCCGCCGTCGTTGCCGTGGGTTACTAACGCTACGTCTGTCCTCCTCACTGTCTCTCTGCTTGCAGCTGCTTCTTGCTTCTGCTGCTCATCGCGGCTGCTGTGTGGAGGTTGAAGCAGAGGTACGACATGTACAGACGCAGACAGGTGAGTCGCACACACGCACGCACACGCACGCACGCACACGCACACACACACACGCACACACACGCGTGCTTTCTCTCCCTTACAGCGTGTTCTTAGCACTGCTGCTGATCGCTGCGGCCGCATGGAAGTCGAAGCAGGTATACAACGTGTACCAGCGTAGACAGGTGAGTGGAGGGCGTGTCACGCGAGGGTGGGGGTGTACCGAGCGGTAGACAGGTGA
>NW_014578171.1:30217-36476 GCF_000485595.1 Priapulus caudatus
GACAGGAGGAGAACGTGCGCACGCTCGGCCTGCGTGTGCATCCCCGCGATGGAAGGATGGATGCACACCTCTCATCGCGGAGACAGACTCGCCGTTCTGCTGACATGCTGGCTCTCACTCACACGCCATGCTGGCTCTCACTCACACGACATGCTGGCTCTCACTCACACGACATGCTGCCGCGCCACTAGTCTTACGCATGGAGATGACGTGCGTGAGAGAGAGACGGAGGAGGATGAGGAGGAACAGAATGGAGAGAGGGAGAGAGAGAGAGAGAGACGAGGAGGATGAGGAGCAAAATCAAGAGATGGAGTGTAGAAGGGAGAGAGTGGAGGAGGAGGAGGAGGAGGATAAAGAGCAGAATGGAGAGAGGGAGTGAGAGTGAGACAGACAGAGCAGACCATGTATTTGACTGTAGGAACAATGTTTTGGGGGTGGGGGGGAGGTATACACACCGGTTACGTTAAATAAGGACACTTCTATCATATTTATAAACTATAGTGCTGGGCACATATACATGTCTTAGCATTCCTGCTGTGGTGTTAAGAGAGAAGACTGAATCTCGGTAAGGCCATTGCTTTATATAGACTTGTGGCAGCAGGATGCATAGCTGTCTTTCCACGGCAGACAGTTCGCATGTTGACTTATCTCATATTTTACTGATAAATCCTTTCGCAGTAGTCGTGGCTGTTCCGTCGTCGCATCATTTCTCATTTTGTTTTCATGATTTGTGGATTGAATACGTTCCCGTCAGAGCACGCATAACTTCCGTTCCACTATCCACTCTTGTTGGCCATGATAGGGTCGCCATCTCTCTTCGATTCAAAGTTTGAAAAATCGTAAAGTGCAGTTGAATTGCCTCACTCAAAACAACGCAGTCAGCTAAGAAAAGGTGTGTATGGCTGTCTTCAGTTTTGCCTTTGGTTTACGCATGGAAAATTCATGTTCGATCACATTATTTTACCTGTTACCATCGCATAATATTACCTGTTTTCTATCAATTCGGACAGCCGATGGCATATGGTTCAACTCCGTGCAACGTCTCTGCAAGTGTCTATAGTGACCTCATGTGACCTCATTGTGTCTATAGTGACCTCATGGCAAATTTCACTCGTATGCTAATGTCTTCCCAGGTGATTTCACCATAGTGACGTCACCCAGGCCTAGTGGTGTGAAAAATACGTCAGTGTCGCTAAATTCGAGTTTTTCATCGTCGTGGGTGGTCTCGCCAGACGATGAGTGCCATCGTCCCAATTTCATTGCTAGTGTGTCATCTGTGTCAACTAATGATCTTACAATTGTCACCAGACGGGAAAGTCACGATAGCTTTATTTCCCATGTTTTTGAAATGCGGCATTTCGCTAATGGTATCACAAAATCGTGACATCGTACAATCGTGCCATTTACCTTGTCATAATAGGAAAACAACAACACTGGTAGGTGGTGACATCACTTGACGTGTACATGCCTATCCGTCTGGTGGTTTCAAATATTTTGGGTTGAACCGGCGCGTGCGTGGAACTGGCACGGGGAGCTAAGCTGTTCGCACTGCGTGCGTGTGTAGCAATGGACTGTGTGCGATGTTTGATGGTGATAGACGGATGGCGTGTGTTTCTGTCTGTCACTTCATGCACCTGTAAATTATAGTGAGGTTTTTAATTGTTCCATGATCTCTTACATTGAAGCTCCTCTAAGAATCACTAGTGTTCTCTGTTCTAAACATAATCGTAGAAAATCTTTCTCGGCAAAGCGTAGGGGGGGATTTTTCTCACTAAGCTATTGTATTCACTGAAAAGCGGGAAAAAACTGTAAATAGCTCCAACTGCGTAGATTCGTTTTTGTCTGCGACTGTTCTAAGAGATTTTACTCTATGCAAACGTGCATTTTTATAGGGTACACGTCGCGGGTGGTGTTGTGTCGCGCGGATGCGGTGGCTAGTGTTTTATTCTCCAGCTATGGTTTTTAAGAAATTGCTCAATACAGCCGAAACCGCGACATGCTTTCTTTCCTTCTATCTCTTTCGAATTTCCGTGTTCGTTTCCGGTGCGATGCGGTTCCGTTATCATTTGCACTCAGGTTTCACGGCGTTGTTGTTTTTCAACAGTCGCGATGATCAAATGCAGAGGGCTTCTGCTATCGTTGCTTCCTGGTTCATTAGCGATATTAATACTCATTTATCCGCTTATTCCGCGTAATCGCTGCTGTTCCAACGCTGTGCCGCTGTTCTGTCGGTAAATGTCTACATTCTCACATATCTCACTGATGTTTGTGTATAGTGCATGGGCGTGCGTGCGTGCGTGCGTGCGTGCGTGCGTGCGTTCTTGTGTCTGTGCTGGGTGAGAATAGGCTAATCGTGCTTGCGGAGACGTAAGAGAGAGAGAGATTAGAGAAGAGAGAGAGAGAGAGAGAGAGAGAGAGGAGAGGAGAGAAAGGAAGAGAGAGAGAGGGGGGAGAGAGAGAGAGAGAGCGTGAGAGTAGTATATGATTGAGACTCGAGCATAGTCGCGGATGAATCATGTGTGATGTAATTTCTCTTAATAATCTTAATCTCTAATTATACAAAACAATTGCGTATTGGCGGCCGAGAATAAATATCTTCTTCCTAATCATGTTGACAATTGAAGAGAGAGGGCAGCACCAGCCGGTGTACTTTGCGCTGCAATTCACTGAATTCAGCATTGTGATGGTAGAGGTCAGAGAGAGGTCAGAGAGAGAGAGAGGGAGGAGGGGGGGGGAGTGTACGAGAGTGTATATAGCTGGTATATATAAATATGTTGACGGTTTTTGTACAGGAGTTTAGTGAGTATCGCTCGCTGGCGGATGATGTTCCGATGAAGCATTGTGGGACGGGTTGGCGGAATCGCGACCGTCAACTCTGACCTTGTATCGATTTATTATAAACGCTATTTTTATGACGGGTTTCCATTGGTTTTAATCGGAGTGATTCATCCCTGCTCAGTGTGAGGTGATGTAGTGGAAGGAAGAGGTCAGTCAATGATATTCCCAACGACATGTGTGTGTGCGTGCGTGCGTGCGTGCGTGTGTATGTGTGTGCGCGCGTGCGTGCGTGTGTGTATGTGTGTGCGTGCGTGCATGTATTCGTGTGCGCGCGCGTGTGTGTGTGTGTGTGTATGTGTGTGTATGTGTGTGCGCGCGTGCGTGCGTGCGTGTGTGTATGTATGTGTGTGCGTGCGTGCATGTATTCGTGTGCGCGCGCGTGCGTGCGTGTGTATGTGTGTGCGTGCGTGTGTGTGCGTGCGTGCAGAGAAGTAAGTACAGCAGTACGTTAAAAAAGTTACGGTAAACGTCATTGTTATTATGTGCTTATAAGTAGAAAATTCGCGCGTAAATTTGCTCCACGCTTTTATAATATATTTCCTCCTCTGCGATTTGATATGTGTGTGTGTCCAACATTATCGGAAATATACTATCACTTATCTCACGCGTTCTATATAAAATTATTCCCCTTTTCCTCGATGGTAGGCACACCTCTTCTTGTTGTTTATTTTTGTTTTATAGCCGGTGCATGTATTTCAACGGTTCCTGTGCATGCGCGGTTTGATAATGGCTGAATAATTGTGTCCATGATCCCTAGATGGCGCCATGGTCTCGTTTGATGAATCTCCTTGCTCATAATCTCGTATGCCCGCCCCCTCGCTGCTTGGGAGGGGGGGGATAAAATTGCCTCAGGAGTGAATGTAAAACCAAATGTTTGTTTTCATTCTCTCCTGGTTTTATGTATATTTATCCCATGCGGTCTTTTACGTCGCTTCGTACGTCGCTGTCTGAATCTACTTACATGTATGGGTTTACACAGTCACGCTGTTTGTCCCGCAGCCTGCGTCTATGTGCGTGTTGCGCGAGTGAATGAATCAATCATGTCTCCCGGCGTTATCCCGTGCTATCTGTAGTTTCTGAATTCGCCGATGATTTTATTTCCTATATCAATCTTCTTATATAGATAACGATTATCTTGTGTCACTACCACATCTATATTGTGCTCGACAGACACTCCGATTCAGCTATACACACACACACACGCACACGCGCACGCACGCACACACACACACGCACGCACGCACGCACGCACACACACACACACACACACACACACACACACACACACACGACACACACACACACANTATATATATTATGTATATGTATATCATATATATATATATATATATATATATTGCTGCTGCTGCTTCTGCTGAAGCTTGAATACCCACGTATAGATAAACTGTTAATCTTCTACTGAATTGATAAACCGATGAAGGCAGTCGTACGTACGTTTTGTGTAACTTATTCGAACAATACTTTGTTGTTGTAGATTTTGTAACAATTATTATTATAGGGTATTGTTGTAATTTTTAAGAAAAATAAATGATATTTATGGCAAGTATTTCTGGTTCTAACGCTCTACTTTTTCAAACCATTACGCTTCCATACAAAATCTATAACATAAATATCAATCCACATTCTACGAAACATCCTACTGGTCATTATACCACATTTTCTGCGTTAAAGGGCCAAATAGTTTAGCGATAGCTGCTATTAGCCGTTGTACATACACCTCCTCCCGGTATCATATCTCCACCGTCGCGTCGAGTTGTCGCTGTATAAGCATTGCAATATAGTGGCTAGATAATAATATTAGGCTATGGGTCTGCATTAACATAAACTATGTCGAGAGATGGGGGGAGTAAAAGATAGTGAAAGAGAGAGCGAGAGAGTGATAGAGTGAAAGCGAGAGAGAGCGCGAGAACGAGAGTGAACGACATAGAAAGAGTGAAAGAGAGAGCGCGTGAGGGTAAAAGACAGACAGACACACACACAGAGAGAGAGGGGGGGGCAGAAGAAAGAGAGAGAGAGAGAAAGAGAGCTTTGTTAAACTAACATGATGTAGTCCTGGGGGTCTAGCTGTTAAAAAACTGTTGTTTTTTGCGTGAAACTAGACTTTTGAACGGACTACTAGCTGTTTAAATTAACCAATACAAACATTGTCATGTTCTATAAGAAAAGACACGGTGTAGTGTACCGTACCAGAGAGAGAGAGAGAGAGGGTGCAGCGGGAAACTGGAAAAAATAGTAATATAGATAGTATAGATAATATATATAGTATAGATAGTATAGATAGTATAGATAGTATAGATAGTATAGATAGTATAGATAGTATAGATAGTATAGATAGTATAGATAGTATAGATAGTATAGATAGTATAGATAGTATAGATAGTATAGATAGTATAGATAGTATAGATAGTATCAAGAGCGGATAATACCTCCGCTCTTGTAGGTATTATCCGCTCTTGATAGTATAGATAGTATAGATAGTATAGATAGTATAGATAGTATAGATAGTATAGATAGTATAGATAGTATAGATAGTATAGATAGTATAGATAGTATAGATAGTATAGATAGTATAGATAGTATAGATAGTATAGATAGTATAGACAGTAATATAGATAGTATAGATAGTATAGATAGTATAATACTATCTATACTATCTATACTATCTACTATCTATACTATCTGCCCCAGCAGCATCATCAGTGTATACGACGCATCCACGTGAAGAAAGTAGGGGAGGGGGGGAGAAGGGAGGTGGAGGGGGAGAGGCGGTCACTGCCTTGCTTACCGATCTTATCTCGGCAGATTCACTTTCTTTCGGCACGGCCGCGACATTGATGAGTATTAACGTATATCAACCCGGTAGCAGCAGCCGCAGCAGCAGCAGCAGCAGCAGCAGCGGCGGCAGCAGCAGCGGCAGTAGTAGGACCAGCAGCAGCAGCAGCGGCGGCAGTAGCAGCAGCAGCAGCAGCGGCAGTAGCGGCAGTAGCAGCAGCGGCAGCGGCAGCAGCGGCAGTAGCAGCAGCGGCAGCAGCAGCAGCAGCGGCGGCGGCGGCAGCAGCACCTGCAGCAGCAGCAGCAGCAGCAGCAGCAGCAGTAGCAGCAGCGGCGGCGGCAGCAGCAGCGGCAGCAGCGGCGGCAGCAGCCGGCGGCGGCGGTGGCGGCTTGATGCTCACGGCCACGGTAAGAGGTCAATGTGAGAGATCATGGCCGCTGTTCCTACGATCTCTCGTGCCTGCCTTCGCTAACCCCGCCTACTGCCCGCGGCTACAACGGCGCGTCTAGCAGATAACTGCGCGAGATATCTCACACTTTCTCTCTCTCTCTCACTCGCGCTTTCTTTCTCTCGCACTTCCTCACTCTCTCTCTCTCTCTCTTTTTCTTTGTCACTTTCTCTCTCTTT
>NW_014578171.1:39510-43737 GCF_000485595.1 Priapulus caudatus
CACACACACGGTGACACTCCCACACGGTGACACACACACACGGTGACACACTCACACGGTGACACACACACGGTGACACTCACTCTGTTCCGTGTGTAACGTGACGGAAACGTGAGACAATTGTTCGCTAAGCCGTACATATGTGCATACCCGAGCAGCATCCACGCGTCCTCGTCTGCTAACCCCCGCCATCTTGGAACATGTCAGCGGCGACGCGGGTATCCTGTTATTAGACGATTCCGTTTTTTATACTTTGTGTTTAAACGGTTTCGGTAACAGCTACAACACGTAACCGGGTTGTCGAGGGGCGGGTAAGAGACCCCGTATTGCCGGATGTTTAATTTCTTTTACGACCTTTCGTACCATTTCATCAGTTTCTTATACGTGTGTATTACAGTCATTAGAGATCCTCCCATCTCGCGAACTTTCTCTCCGCTCCATGAAATCGGGGTCGTTCGAGTGCACCATGCATGTCTCTTATTGTTTCCTATCTGAATATATATATATAATACCCACGATGAGCTATAGCTATTCAAAATGCAAACGCGAACAACCGCCGCATTGAAAACGGGAAATCTACGTGACAAGTATGCGGGCGAGTTGGTTCCTGCTTGTTGTAACAATAGAACAGTCGTCGGCATGCGGGCGTCAACAGGTGACGCAGTGTCGGAATTTTCTTTCACTTTCGTGAATAGTTACTCTCTAATTTGTTGCTCGTTCGCGAGCCCATGATCATCGCTCATCGCGATAGCAGCAGCTATGCTGCGGATGAACGCCCGGGGTGGAGATCAGTAGTAGATATAGAACGTCTGTAGAGTAGTGCATGTGTGTGTGTGCGTGCGTGCGTGTGTGTGTATGTATGCGTGCGTGCGTGCGTGCGTGCGTGCGTGCGTGCATGCGTGTGTGGGTGCGTGCGTGCGTGCGTGCGTGCGTGCGAGCGCGCGCGCGCGTGTGTGTGTGTGTGTTTGTGTGTGTGTCTGTGTGTGTACGCGTGCGTGCGTGTGTGTGTGTGTGACAACATGTGTGTGTATCACATTAAAACACGTATTGCTAACAAACTCAGATACAGGTTTATGATCTTATTATAACACGTACACTGAA
The DNA here is from genome assembly GCF_000485595.1 of Priapulus caudatus. NCBI lineage: Eukaryota > Metazoa > Priapulida > Priapulimorpha > Priapulimorphida > Priapulidae > Priapulus > Priapulus caudatus. The sequence goes on from NW_014578171.1 coordinate 40,612, forward strand.
GCGCAGCAATCGATCTATCATTTCAAATAGCGTAAAACCATCCGGTCGTTGATGAGCAAAGGACCTTTAGGGTTCTTTAGGAATTTGCTCTTATCTATCATTCAACGACCTGAACATGCAGTCTCTGGCTCTCTGGCATGTGTTTTGATATCATGGTTTCTGTTAATTCGACCTTTGATCCGACATTTTAAAATTTTCCGCATAGCTTCAAGCTGCTGAAGCGGAATCGGTGACACGAGGATCCACCGTCTCCTACCTACTCCTACCTACTCCTACCTACTTCTACCCTAACGACAATAGATCTGAACACACGTAGTTGTTTTGATGTATCGTAGAGCAGAAATTCCTAATAGGACAAGCATGAATAATTTGTTAATTACAAGTGCGAATCGGAGCGAAAGAGTTGAAGTACGTTTTGATTTAATTACCATTTTCTTCGTGGTTTTTCAAAAACCACATTTGCCTGATGTTGACGAGCTTTTACCTTTGGCCAGACGTGCCTACCTAGATTTCTGATTGGTGACTGAAGTCAGTTGACTTTGCGCACCTTTCTACGTTTCATCATATTCTATGTAAACAACAGACAAACTATATTGTGCTGCTCGATTCTTACTGGTTGAGTCGCTCGAGCGCGCTAATTCACGATTCGTGATAGTGCGCGTCGCGCTGGGAAGCCACGTCCTTGCGCGAATTTGGGCATTTTTTGGGGGACAAAAAACCGCACCACGCACGAACGCACGCACGCGCCGCGACGCAGCACGCACCGACGCACGCACGCCAAGCATGTACCACGCATGTCCATGACATACAACCCAGTACGCATGCACGCACGCGCAAACACGCATGACTTACGCGGTTGCGCCACGCCGCACGCACGCACGCACGACACGCACGCGCACGCAAGCACGCTCGTCGCTCGGGCCACGTTGGCCTCCGACAAAGCTTCTATTGTCCTAGGACGATAGAGGTCGCCTCGTAGAAAGGTTATAGGCGGATGAGATAGAGTCATTATAAGGCAGCCTGCACGTGTCTATGAGAGTATCAGCTTACATACTCATGATCACCTGTTCACATAGATGCACAAGCAACACGTCAGTTGAATTCTCTAAGAATATCTTATCTTGATAAACGGTTTGCGTTTAAAATTAACTATTTTAAACGTGTTTTCGCTTTTAGCTGAATGTACGATTGAGACCAGCAGAGTGCTAGCTATATGTGGACTTGAATCCCACACGTGAACTCATGCCCCGGCGCGTGAGTAGTGATTTGCTAGGTGGCGATGCCGGCGTGATCACCGTGTATGCGAGATCTGGTTTGTCGGTCACGTGCGAAGGCGAACGAGATCACGCTGTAACAGGTTCAAGCGTAGCGTGAGCAAACATATAGTACGTGGTCAATGGTTAGCAGTGTGCCTGTGGTGTGTATGTGTTGCCGCGCGAGCGCTGTGTGTGCTAGTGTAGGCTAAGTGCGCTGGTGCGTGGGGTGCGTCGTGAGTGGGCGTGTGGTTGTGCGTGCGTGTGCGTGTGTTTGTTGCATCCGATGTGTGGTACTGTGCCAGTGTGCGTGTGCGCTGTTGCGTGTGGTGTGCGTGTGACACGTGTAGCGGGGCGTAGTGCGTGTGGTTGTGGCGCCTGTGGGTATGGGCGGGTGCGTGTGCACGGAGCCCACACCACACATCGTGTGCGTGTGTGACGTGATGTGACCGTTGTGTCGTGTGTGTGCGTGTGTGCCCCAAAATCAACACAACCCCCTCCGGCAGTGATCAATGTTGTGTGTGTGTGTGTGTACGTACGTGTGCATGTAAATTTTCCAAACAATATTTAAATATATTTGTGTTTATCCGCGATGTGTGTTTATTTTGGTACTGATGTTTTGTGTATCGCACACATAACACAACAGCAGTGCGAGATGTGACCGACAACAGGAGGGTCAAGCTAGTTACGCCTAGAAACCAATACAGATTCAGTTTTTCTTTAAAAAAGCATCGCTTCACCGATCCCTAAGATCGTATCTTCGCTCTCATGTATAAACTACATGGTAATCTTCTCTCTAAAGACGCGTTCGTTAATTATCTGGGTTTATATATTTGCTCGGCTGGTCAGAAACATTCTCTAGAAGATTTACTAAACGCGCGAAAGACAACAAAACATGTCGTTTACGGTGCCCCGCTGCGTGAGTGCCTTTATATGGAAACCGGCTGACAGAGATGGGAAAACAAATGACAAATTGCCTCCTACTATACCCGCGTGCACTCACCCACCGGTCACCCACACAGCTCACGGTGAATAGAGAACGGTTGCTGTGGCAAGGCAGGGGAGGGACACAACCCATGCTCTGTGGTTTATATACGCTGTATAAGCACCCCTTGATACGCCTCTACGCGTTTGGCCAAACGAATACAGTTCATGTGTATAATATATAGAAGTAGAGAGAACAATGTAACCCAACACACGAGAGTAGGTCCCTGCTCCTGTGTGTGGGTTACATTATAATATTGTATCTAATATATAGAAGGTGGTGTGTATAATAGATAAGAATATATAAGAATGAGAAATAATATAGAAGGAGATTGTAGAATATAGAAGAAGGAGAGATAATAATTTTAGTAGTAGATGAGATAGTAGAAGAAGGGAAGGCACATAATAATCAGCACGTATAATAGAAGGCAGACGGTAAATTGATAACTTTATCGATGAATATACGAGAACATCAGACAATTCTGCATGTATGCACACGTGGGCATGACGTGTGCATGACGTGGGCATGACGTGGGCATGACGACGTTAAGTTTTAGAATTCAGTGATTAAACCGTTTAGTTTTTCGTCGAACTATATATTTTTAATGCGACTTTTCTGACTGGGGGTTTTCGCGTTTGCATGTGACTGCATCTGATGTTCCGGTTGCTTTACAAAGATGATATATATATATATATATATCAAGAGCTAATAATACCTAGAGTGTACAACGGAAAAACGGGAAAATAGTGCTATTTCACGACAACATTATTCTATTTTGCCTGCGAGTCTATAATAATTTCATGGTATTGCATTAAGCAGAATTCTTTGCTCTCTAAAACAAGACCAACCGCTTGTCAATACGATACTCCTAGGCGGAGATATCGGCTC
>NW_014578171.1:44508-45251 GCF_000485595.1 Priapulus caudatus
GTGTGTGTGTGTGTGTGTGTGTATATATATGTGTGTATGTGTATGTGTGTGTGTGTTTGTGTGTGTGTGTGTGTGCGTGCGTGCGTGTGTGTGTATGTGTGCGTGCTTGTATGTATGTGTGTGTGTGTGTGCGTGCGTGCGTGCGTGTGTGTGTATGTGTGCGTGCTTGTATGTACGTGTGTGTGTATGTGTGCGTATGTGTGCGTGCTTGTATGTACGTGTGTGTGTCGCCTGTCATGCGTTATCAACTATGTCACCCGTCCGTGTGACCTATGTCACCTACCATGTGTGACATAACATGTGCTCATTAGTACTATGTGCTAATAGACAGTATCATTATTTCCCACACAAAAAACATAAATTCAGAGAAATTCTGACCCATTAAGCTCCTTGTATTGCCTGGCTAAGTTATATTGTTCTCTGCTCTATAAAACACATCATCGCATGTCGCAGAACGGTGACAATATCTGTATACGCTGCTGATCAAAATCTCATTTTATTATTAAAGTCAACAATTTTCATTATTTTTGGCAGAAATTGTGACTATTTGATGAAGATGACCCACCTACGGGGTAAACATCTAGGTCTCTCTCTATATATATACACACACACACACACACACACGCACGCACGCACGCACACACACACACACACACACACACACACACACACACACACACACACACACACACACACACACACACACACACACACACACACACACACACACACACACACACACA
>NW_014578171.1:47808-50929 GCF_000485595.1 Priapulus caudatus
ACGCATACACGCATACACGCACGCACACACGCAACACGCACACACGCATACACGCACGCACACACGCATACACGCACGCACACACATACGCAGGCACATTTTACTAACACTATATTGGTTATTTCTAGCATGTTGAGAATTAGCAACTAGCCGTGCGTAATAGGTTCTTGAACTCCCTCGTTATTATAATATTTATATTTTTTATATTACATAATTTATTATTATATGTCGTTTATTTTGTATATCACATAATTCATTAATAGTTTAGTCGTTGTTATGATCCTCATACATTCTTCACCGTTACTCTATCATTTCATCTACAGCAGACGAGAGGACAGCAACCTTCCCGGCGTCTCCCCGGGAGACCGCGCGGACAGGACACACGTCCGGGTACGGAGCCTCAGCTACAGGGTCAGCAGCAGCAGCAGCAGCAGCGTCATGGCTCCACGCTAGAGTTCACGTGTCCTGACGACTGGACGCGACACGACAACGTCTGCTATAGAGTCTTCACCGGCCATCAGACGTGGCGAGCAGCGATGCAGACGTGTAAAAGGTGAGAGAGGGAGAACTGGGGGAAGGGTGGGAGAGCACGGACATAGGTAGAGAAACATAGCTGGGGAAACCAGCCAGATGGGAGGCAGTGAGTGACATATATCAGATACACATGCAGAGAGACAAAGAGAGAGAGAGAGAGAGCGAAGGGGAAAGAGGGAGAGAGAGAGAGAGAGAGAGAGAGAGAGCAGCAGAAGAGAAGAGAGAGAGAGAGAAGAGATAGAGAGGAGAGAGACGAGCAGAGAGAGAGAGAGAGAGAGAGAGAGCAAAAGAGATAGAGAGAGAGAGAGAGAGACGAAGCAGAGAGAGGCAGAGAGAGAGAAAGAGAGAGAAGCAGAGAGAGAGAGCAGAGCAGAGAGAGAGAGAAGGAAGGCGAGAGAGAGAGCCAGAGAGAGAGAGCAAAGAGAGCAGCAGAGAGAGAGAGAGAGAGAGAGAGAGAGAGAGAGAGAGAGAGAAAGAACTAGAGGGCAGAGATGGGAGAGCAGGGACGCCAGAGACCTGGGGAGGGGAGGCCTGGGGAAACCAGGGAGGTGGGGGACACTGATCGAGTGACAGATATAAAATTGTGAATATAAAATCAGAATACAACGATTTATGCAGAAATTATCACGGTATATCGCAAATATTCAGTCGAAGTACGAAATTTAAGTTACGATTACGAGGTTATACATGTTAGAATTTGATTTGTAGCAATATAATCCTCCACTTACACCGCTTTTGCCATCTCTTTCAGCTACGGCAGTGAGTTAGTATCTATAGAGAGTAGCAGCGCCAATCAAGCCGTGGGTAAAATAGCCGGAGATCTCCAATTGCAGACATATTGGATAGGTGAGCCTGATATAACAGCTTATGCTGGCAAATTGACGCAATAACATGGACTACGTAGCTGTTAGCTGCGTATAACGCTGTTTATAGCAATTACTAGACAAATGTTGACTCTATCACAAGGTGTTTAATTCGATATCATCTTTAGGCTATGTTCTTATGTATAACTTAATTTCAGCAGTGCGAACTTTCTAAGCAGTGACGTTCACAGTGACATTGGCTTTGACCTTAGTTTTAATTTGGATATTTAGTTTTAATTTGACTTTGTCTTTAGGTTTGATGGTGACTTTGACTTTGACTTTGAATTGAATTTTACTCTGACGTTGGCTTTTACTTTTACTTGAACTTCGAACTTGACATTTTAGGTTTGACTGTGACTTTAACCTTTGACTTTCTGCAACGCTGACCCCTCCCTTTCTGCGCATGCGTAGGTCTGAATGCTCTCACGCAGTCCGGTCTTCAGTGGAGCGATGGTCGATTCGTGACGCCATTCCAAGGTTACTGGGCCGACTCACAACCCGACACGCGAGAGGGCGCCTGTGCCGGCGTGAGTCTCCGGCAGGGTGCGCCACTGTGGACGTTCACGCAGTGTGCGCTGCTACAGCCGTTCGTCTGCCAGCTCCCGGCATGCGTCAGCGGTAAGTGCTCTGCGCATGCGTCGCAACGTGGGGTATAAAGACCTCCGGTTGCCGTGTCCAAGGAGATTTTCTTTGGATCATTTCGCACCAAAACCTGCCTGCAACACTAGCCTTTGTCATCTAATTTCTCACTAATAGTGCACCTTTCTACCGCGGACAGTGATGACAGATTTCCTTTCTGAATTCCGATGTTAGATTTTCTTGCGTGAAAGACCCCGTCTCACCGGCAGGTGGCGCAACGTCTCAGGCTATAACCGACAATGCCAACGTCCGCCATTTAAACCAGAAACAAACAGATCATCTTATATTTTTTTTTCCACGGTATAAACGAATTAACAGCTATACGTGCAAGGCACCCATTGTACACGCACGCAGCCTTTTGTTCGCTAGCAACAGAAGAAGATTGCGATACTTAGAGAAGATCGGCTGTACAGGCACACAAGCGTCACTTTCCTGCGGCCATCACAGACTCAAACTCTCTTAACTCTTCCGCGTTCATTCGTCGATCAGTTCGTGTTAAGCAGCAGCAGCTCGATCTGCTAGTCTCGCTGCACGGCGGAGATGAAGGGTCAGCGTTTTACACGGATCAAACACTCTCTGGATAATCCCTGCCGGGTTAGCACCGCTGCAAACACACGCAAGCAAGCGGGAAGAGCGGGTTTGCTAAATCGCACGAACACCTCTCAGTGGTAGCGGGTGGGAGGGGTGGGGGGAGTGAGCATTTCGCCTGCAAACGGTAACAGGAAGTGAAACTTTCACCTGCCTTTCGCCCGCGCGTGCAAACATTCTGCAGTGTGTGCATTACTGCGAGTCGCTATTACAGCAGAGTTTCACGGTGCGGCCCTACGGTTCCGCTTACACAGCGCTGAATGCTCGTGTTTACCTGCACGTACTCGACATTGTAGCGTCTGCGTTTGCTCACAATACCATCCGCCATGAGCGCGCACATCACAACACACACACACACACACACACACACACACACACACCACATTCATGTGTGCACTTACGCATGCGTGCTTCTAAACGAATGTATAATTATGTGAAAGCATATCTATGTTTTGTACGTGTATGTATGAATCTTTATAATCGCGTTAGATGGCCGT
>NW_014578171.1:52297-64568 GCF_000485595.1 Priapulus caudatus
ACGCACAATACATTAGAATCTCATGATATCATGATAATCACACAGTGATGATCAACATGGTATCGATGTAATTACATTTCAACCCAATGAAATTACTTTGAACTTATCTTCTGAACGTTGTAAGATAGTTTGAACTCTGCGCATGGCCCCCAGGGCACACATACCAGCAACAGTAATTGTTAATAAAAACGCCAGTAACTGTGATTCACGAATACTCGTTGTCGTAAATTCCATTAGAGGTTTACGACATACTGGGTGTGCGTGCGACATCACGCGCTAGTACCCGCCACGGTTTACACACGGTTTATTAATTTATTTTATGGTTGTACTAGAGCATATAAATCATTATATTGATTTATATGCTCTGGTTGTACCACGAGCCTACATCACGAAATTATTTTATTTATAATCGTAATAATATTAATTAATATTTGGTTTTTATATTTAGATATTTTTTATATGTATGTTAATTTTTTAAGAATTTATTAAGTATTTGAGTTATAATTAGTAATTACGAGATATATAGGCCTGTCAGCTCACGGTTCCCATGACAACGAGTTCGTGGTGATTTTCGATAACAAAATGGTATTTATTTTTTCACTACGAAGATGCACCCATATAAATATATAGAGACACTAAGTACTATACAGTACGATATATAGTCTAACTAGTATATTATTTCTATGGAAGCATCGCATCTTACGCTAAAATCAGATTGATTATAATACTTCCCCACAGGATCAGAGTCGAAATGCAAGTATTATCAGAAGGGAATGAGAGGCCGGTTGCGATCCCCCAACTACCCGAACCCTTACCCACACGATGCCGACTGCCGCTGGGTGCTGGAAGCGCCCGTGGGGATGAAGATAAAACTGGTGGTAAGTCCTTTCATCGTTCTAAGCTGATCTGTGCTTGCCGACTCACGCACGCTTCCGTGTGTGCACAGATCGCGCGCAATCTTGACCGAGCGAGTTCTCGCACTCGCGGTGCACGTACGCATACTCACTGGTCACGTACGCACGCTCACGGTCACGTACGCGACACTCGACGGTCACGTACGCACACTCACGGTCACCGTACGCCGCTCACGACACGTACGCACCATCACCGGTTAGTACGCACGACTTTCCACGGTCACGTACGCACACTCACGGTCACGTACGCACACTCACGGTCAACGTACGCGACGCTCACGGTCACGCCACGCCACTCACGGTCACGTACGCACACTCACGCGGGCGCGTTCACATACGCACTCACGGTTCAGTCACCGCGACACTCACGATCACGTTACCACACTCGCTGTCACGTACGGCACCTCACGGTCTACGTACGCACGCTTTACAGTCACGCACGCACAGCTCACGGTCACGCACGCACAACTCGCGGCACGCAGCGCACACTCGCGGTCACGTACGCACACTCCACGGTCACTACGCACACTCACGGTCACGTACGCACGTCCACCGGTCACGTTATCGGCACGCTCACGGTCACGCTACGCACACTCACGGTCACGTACGCACACTCAACGGTCACGTACGCACACTCACGGTCACCGTACGCACACTCAACGCGTCACGCACGCCACTCACGTCACGTACGCACGCTCACCGTCACGGTACGCATCACTCACGGTTTCACGTACGCACACTCACGTCACTTACCTGCACACTCACGGTCCGGATACGCACCACTCGACGCGTTCACGCCGCACACTCACGGTCACGCACGCACAACTCACGGTCACGTACGCACACTCACGGTTCACGTACCGCACATCACCGATACACGTACGCACACTCACGGTCACGTACGCACACTCACGGGTCACGTACGCACACTCGCTCACGCGCGCCACCAGTTACATATGCTAATAACCGCGCGATACTATCGCTATTGTGATGACGTCATCGCTATGCTCCACCGCGTAGTTTGATGACTTCATGATCACGTTCCATCACGCAGTTTTTGATGACGGCCATCGTCACATTTCTTACCGCGCGTTTGTTGACGTTCATCGTCACATTCCTATACTTCGGGTTGATGACGTCATCTTTATTCTCCCACGCTATAGTTTTGATGACGTCAGTTACGGAGGAGGGATATGGACTAAACGTGCACATAACTGAGGAGCCGTACCGACGAGCTGAGCTACACAGCTCGCCCGCAGATATGTGCGGGCCACAGCGGAGATGCGGCCAGCCGATTTGGCTGACGACAGCAGCTAGCCAGCAGCAGCAGCGCAGGGCAGCGCGAGGTAACACTTACGTCAGCTACTAACAACCTCATTGATCGTCAAAGTTTCACGGCTGACATCGCAGGTCGAGCTGAGCGCGCTTTTCAGGCGCGATGGACGGCAGCCGTATCCTACTGCGCATGCGCCACAGTGGGGCAGCCACGCCGCCCGTTGCTACACGACCGGCATTATACTTGTTTTACGCTAAGTACTGACTTTGTTGTGGCGCAATTGGCGAATTGGGCTAACTTGCCCAACTATACAACCGACAATCGGCAGTTGTAAACGCAAAAGTGCGCGACCAACCAGGTCGAAGCACCTAAGTTTGGGGAGATTAGAACATGATCTATTTTCACCAAACTCGCCAGATTCGCCAACATAAAGTCAGTAGTGTAACCAGGGTGTCTATATCCTACCGCGACTCTAAGGACGGCGCGTCTGACCCGCGCTAAAATTCGTTAGTCTCTGTACGGGTAATATATGTTTACACTAGTGAACCTTAGACATAAAAACTGCCGATGCTTTGCTCATTCACGTGCTTTGGTGTTAGTTACTATCACCCGTTTATCACGCCTGCTTCATCTAAGGTCACCTTCATCACGCCTTCTCCACGTCGTTTCGTTTACCCTTCGTTAAAGGCGCCAATGGGCCTAACCCCAGTTGTTAATTCGTAGCAAAGATTGATGCGTACGTAAGATAATATAAAATAAATACACCCTAAAACGATAGCGCCGCTATGGTAGAATGAGTGGCGGCAAACTCATGCACAATTAACTGTCTAAATTTTATTTGCATTAGGAGACCCAGAGGGCTTTTCTGATATAAAGTAAACGATTGAAAGTATACGATACACCCTCAACGACTAAGATACGCTAGCGACTCCCGGTGGGCGAAATTTTTTGTTTCTTCCACTGTGAGCTCTCGGGACCCACAGCCAATCAGACGCATCTCCCATTCACCCTCGGACGTTCCTCGATATTTTAGCTTTCCCAATGTAAAATTTATACACCCATAACGCTCCATAACCACTAACACCACTAACCAGAACCCGAACCCTACACACTAAAATATATCTCAATTTCCCGGTTTTTGTCTCTATTTATACGTCACCATATTTATTTACATTAAACCCACCTCATCTGTGGTGGGTCGGAACTCCTTGTGGCGGGAAACTAATGGAAAAAAATTCCGACCTCACCGGAGGTTATTTAACTAAATCCTAAATCCTATCCTGTCGAACTACATATCCTAACGATACTATCCATCTAATCATATCCACTTGTAATCCTTTTCACGTTCATCTCTCACGGTGCATGTTTTCTGTGTTCATTCTATCCGTTACAGTAGTTCGGGGTGAGTGTCGAGCATGTGGAGGACAGGGTACTTGGTGGCCTTTGAGTGACTAAGCGGGATCTAACGCACCATTCTATCACCGGACAATATTACAACGGGCATGCGAATTTGGCGTTCTACATGATCACGGCTCCAGGACAGAGTCTACACACTAAGAGGTACGATGTTAACTCATACATATAACATCATCATGAGTGTCCCACCTTCCCTACCCGGCCCCATCGCTTTAGCTCAACCAGTTATCGACCCTTAGTCCACGCTTGGTCCATCATCTCCACGCCTAATTCTATCCTTTGCCACCACGCCTTGTCCCATCCACCCTACCTTATCAAAAACATACCTTGCCCTTACCACTTGCCTCAACTGCCCTTAACCTTGTCCGCCACCCTATGCCTCACCCTCGCCTAAACCCTCGCCTTGCCCCCACGCCCTGCACTGCCGCGCTCGCCTCTTCAACATGCAAGAACTAACTTCAGCTGCGTACAATATTGGGAGGTATATTCTCTCGATAAACCTACCCCAGCAATTATCGACGAAGGCGCTCAACATGGCAGCGACGACTGCCTTTGCTGTCGGACATACTGCCGTGCCCCTCCGTGACGCTTCTGTTCTGTCTTCACATTCAGCTGAAGAGTTGCGCTGGGTTATGTCATACGTGCTACCTCGGAGGGTTATGAGACCTGGCTGACGACATTCTGACTTGTCGACCTCTGCTGCTTATTTACCTACACGGGAAGGTTTAGAAGAGTTTTCCGAGTTTCTGCATCTCCGCTGGTGCACGCTTCTACCTCCACTTTACTACTTTCCGATCACTGGGACGATCCGTTGAACAAGAGTCCGCTGAACCACATACAGTATACACGCAGGGTTTGTGGGCTACTATTACATACAGTACTTCATTGCAGGTATCGGTAAGGCATGCTTGACATACAGTATTCATGCAGGCGAGGATATGGTAGGGCTGTTACATACAGTGTCATGCAGGCATGGTAGGGGCTGGCACTGGTTTGTCGCTGTTACGGCGGGATTTGGCGAATATTGGTCACCGTATATAAGAGCATTCATTTACCGCTGACGTGACATTTCAATGACAGGAGTAGATGACGGCTGGGTAGCATGCTAGACGGCAGATTCAAGATATTCATGGCGGAAAGTCGTTGTGCTTATAATTTACAAACCGCTAACCGACTTTATTCCGGAACGATTAATTCCGGCGACGAAATTGGCGCGACGTGGTGACGCATGTAAGTTAAATGGATATTATAATTCGTAGTCTGATGCACGAAATCCTTGTGTCTCTCTCGACACGGCCCCAACCTCTATTGGTAATTCCGTCAGTGTCTTTATTATGGTCAACGCGTTCACGCGCTCTGTCAAGGGTCGAGAGAGAAGGTCTAGCTTTAGTGCAGTCCGTGCGATTGCGTCATTTCCTTGTGAGTTGGAGCCCAGACTTATAGATGAAGATTTGTTTAATTATCCTTCTCCATCCTTTACATCGTAATGCACGTTTCAAGGTTACTTGATCTACATCTCTGTGTTTGCATGTCACCGTTCTGCCATAAACTATTATTAATTGTCCAGGTTATTAACTTTCGGCAATCACGAAGTGTAAGTACACAATGTTCCAATTCCTCGCTTAACAAGGCGACGAAAAGAGCCTGCGTCGGATTTTTACAAACGAATTTTATGAGTAAATAATCAATACGCTAAATGCATGTACACTCAAATGAGGGCTGAATTTATAATCATTTATTCCTGATCCATTATCTATTGTATCTGAAATTCTGTGGTATTGATTTAGTCAACGTGGTATGCCTGAGTGGATCGTGCGGGCGTTTTATTTCAGGTTGCAACAATTCTCATCACCGCTACTTTGGCAGCTTCGCTTCGACCGGAAACCTATCTAATTGCCTTACCGCGAGGAGGTCCCGAACTTCTGCAAGATGGAACGGTTGGCGACAGCCTACCGACGAGACCGCGTCGAAATGTACTTCGAATCCAGTTCCAAAGTGTGGTTGCAAACTGGAAAACGTATATGTTTGTGCAGTTACTGTAGGTGCAGTATCAGTTTATGGTGCTAGTATGTGAGAGGAGGTAGAGAGGACATAATTCAAATTCTGTCACCAAAATAACAGAACAAGGCTAGTGCGGCGTGGTAATACAGGTATTCAATTAGCAGTGTGGTTGGGGGGGGGTCTAACTCGCATACAAATCTCGATGCATTCTCCCTAGGAGTGCGTCTGGGGCGGCTCACACGCTCGCCAAAAAAAATTCAAGACCCCCCTTCAGCAATGTTTTCTGGGGCGAGCATGGGGTCATTGGCGAAACAAGGGGGTCGGTACACGCTCCTGCAATGTTCATGTAGGAATTTTCTCAGCCACATCAAATTATAAATAATTCACTCTCGGGTAAAAAACACCGGCTAAACACCGGACATGTGCCAGCACTGAAATATAATATATTCAATATATATATATATATATATAATATAGGTTGATATAAAACTATAGTCATATATATTTTACTATTTATTTATATGGCATGAGGTCAGTGCGACAAGAGTCGTGGAATTAAGTTCAAACGGGTGCGTTTAATTACTTGCTCTCTTAAAGAACACTGCGATCCTAACCTGGTTCTAGCGCTGTGCACGCTTATGAAAGTGTTTGATTTTCCATGTTAACGCGCAAACAAGGATGCTGCTGCGCCGCACCACGCGTGCGGTTCATGCCACACCACGTGAAGCGCGCATATGTGTGTGTGCACTTTGTGCGCCTCAGGTTACTGCACACGCAGGGTAACAGTACACGCCACTGCAAGAGGCGCACATGTACACGGGGGTCTCTATGCGAGCTTGCGGGTTGTTAGGTTTGAAAAAATTCTGGTGAATACTCGGATTTAACCCAAAAATGAAATTTTTTTGCTATATATACCAATATGTAACAAAACACGTGTGTTTATATGTGGTATTTTACGACGCACCCGAGTAGGCCCCTGGGGATCTCATCGCTCGCCACGACGCCGTGGGGTAACTCCGATATCCTGCGGTGCTGTGAACGGCAGGTCTGTGGTCGGCTCGCGATATTCGCGGCCGTAAACTCCACGCAGGATAATTTTTGTCTTAGGTTATCCAAGGCAAAGGGGAAAAATTTTGGCAACAATTGAACATTTATTTCCCATTTTTCGAAAAAGGGGGGGCGTTTAAACCCCTTTTTTTTATGACCCCTCAGTCTTTTACGGAATTACCTCAGTTCAAGTTACAGTATTTTGGCAAGCCTCTCGGGCTCATGGGTATCAATCTTTACACTCGTATTCCTGAGTGTGACGATAGGTTGCACTGGCATGAAGTTTTGGATTCCAGCGCCTTGCTGTGTTCCTCGCCTGTGCCTTCAGGCAAATCTACCAGAGGTCGCGCATGCTCGGTCGCTGTGATTTTTGTTTCTTCTAGAAGATCAATCAAGGAACATAGGACTCTGAGTGGAGCTCCCACTGCTATTGGTTGAGGTTGGTGTTACTCTCGCTGAAATTGATCCCATTCGTCACAGTTTCGTATATATTCATAAAGCACCAGTGCCAAAATTCACATAAATAATAATTAAAAACCAGCAGACCGCCCAAAAACCAATCACGCCGGTATCGTGTCCGACACGGGAGAGCACCCAGCACTCGGCCAATTTTTTGATTTTGGATTGGGGACAAGGCGTGGTACGCAAAACGATGCGGTGTTATGTCGCATTCTTCAATGAGGAATAAGTTATAAGTCAATACAATTATCGTCCTGGTTAGCGCTAACTCTGAGCGATGAAAATTACTATTGACTACTGCTGACGACAAGAAGATCATGGGACAATCTGCCAATCCTGTTATTACTCTAGTTGCTCTGATACATAGATATAATCATTGATTGCAATTTCACAGACGCAATACACGAGCTCTAGCTGCAGTTATGAGGTTGTGATTGCATAGATACGAATAATGTAAACATAGTAGTAATACCACTTAAAAGTCTTATTTAGCTTTGGTATGTTAATATTATTAGCTCTTGAATGAACGCCAAACACGGCAAGTCAGTAACGTATGTCAGGCTAACCAACATCACTCTACTCTTTTGTCGTTACTAAATGATTGCTAAGCTAGGGCCGTGGTTTGTATCTGTGTAAAAGTGATGTTTTTTCAGTATTGGTTTGATTCAAGTGGACGAGTCGGGTGAAGTATGAAGAAGTTGAGAAGGATGAGCGATGAGGACTCTGTGGTATGAAATGATTAAGTTCTGTGTTTTTTACTCGCACCGCGTGTTTATGATAACAGGTGTGATTGCCCGGTAAGGACGAGGGACACGGTCGGCCCAGCTGATACAGGCTAAGACGAATTTAGAAGCATCTGTCTAAAAAAATTTTATCTTTTTTTTTTTTGAACCGGGCGCACAACAAACAACCTCCTTCCCCTGTCCTTCCTTCTCAAGCAACATCTCACGCAGACTCCTTCCTGTGGTTTTATGTCGTCATAGTTTCTCTCCAGTCGCGATGTAGAATATCATGCGAAGAGAATGCACTGGGAACAGGGTGTTCAACATCGTCTTCTCCATAGGCTTCGTATCTACCCCCTGAATGAATCGCGATGCTGTGTCCACCCCCCCCCACAGAATAATGGATGAAAGGATTAAAGAATATCGATAGACCTTACTGCTGTGCTTCACGGCAGAAACATGATCAACGTCGGAATTATCGCATTCTGCATGATTGTTTTTTTTAATATTTGTTGTGCAAATACAGTCCTCGAGTATCTATATTGTTATATTACTCATCCTATCTCTTGGGCTCATCTTCATTCTCTGCCTGCGTTGCCCACCTCTCTCTCTCCTATCTTCTCTGCATTCGCTCGTTTTCTCCATCTCTCTCTCTCTCATCTCTCTCTCTAAAAATCATAATTAACTAATAACAATAATATTATATATACAGTATATATAATATATCTTTTATATTAGATTATACATCAACAGGGTTTCTTCTTCTGATGTTGAGCAAACCTAAATAGGTTATACTTTGTTTCCAAAAATTGGTAATGTCGTCCAGAAATTTGCGAGGAAAATACGGCGCATTATGAATTTCACAAATACAGGATGTTATTGAATATACTTAAAATATATAGGGATAATAATAGATATACAGGATATAATTATCAGTAAAAATTTTCAGGAACATTTTCACAACGGTCCCAGATGCTTAAACCTTTGGACGAGAAGGGGCGGATGCGAACCCTCTGCTGCGCTCTATAGTCTAGTAAACGCTGCGGGATTAAATACATGTTTATTTGTGTGCTGCTGTTGTCCAGGTTGCAACAATTCGTGTTCTCTGATACGCTGTACAGTCAGCTGTGGTCTGATATATAATAAACAATTTATGTTTGTTCAGATTGCCCGCCCCTGAAAAAAGACTGAAAAACAGGCAACCATGTGTGACTTGCGTATAAGGAGCGAGCGGTTGTTTCATCCTCGTACCGGGATAGGAACTGGTGGCCTCCAGTGATTCTCACGTCTCCTTAGCTCCTATTGGTCCAGGTCTTGATGATCATGTGTCAAGCCAACGGCCTTAGTGATCGGACGTGACGGAGCATACCATCGCTGTATGCGAAAGGTATCGCCACATCACTGTTCTATTCTACGTGTGAAGCGTGTCTCTCATGTTGCAAAATTCACTGGCCTTCTTGGAACTCACATTTTACTTGCAACCTGCTTCCTAAAATACCACAGAAGCACTGTAGTGCGAAATTTCACGTGTTCTCACGTGCACTGCAACTTAAAACACTCTTTCTACGCATCTAGGGGGCGTAGCTTCCGGAAGGGTTTGCCTGGGGGGGCAGGGGCGCACGTGCCCTCCCACACAATTCTCTGCTAGCCCACCAATTGGCCCCCCCACAAAAAAAATTACTTGTATATTTATTCCCATTCTTTCCCAACTGACTAAATTAATGTCTTTGGATAAAAAAAAAATTGAATTTAAAAGTACCAATTGCCAGCCACCCTCGACTATTAGAACAGAAAATATATAATAACACAAAAAAGTGAGTATATTTTGTGCCCCGTCCCCTCGCCTCACGAATGCTAAGGTCCCCCCCCCCAGTCGGTTTAGGTTGCTGTGCTCCCCCCCCCCCGATGAAAAAAATCCTAGTACGCCACTTGCCTGCGCATTCCCTTTAAACACTTGCACCCCGTACGGACCGCGTGTTTCAGGTATTTACTGCGGACCAGTCCCTCAGCGCGATAATGCTGACATCATCAGTGCGACGAACGTTACGTTTGGAGGCGTCGCGACGTACCACTGCCACACGAACCACGTGTTTGAGGACGGGACGATCCGACGCAAGGCGCGGTGCACGGAGCACGGCTTGTGGGAAAACCTGGGCAACTGCTACGGTAAGACTCTCGCAATGTGTCCTCTTATGAACATGCCTCTAGTCTCGCACAATAAGTATGTGCTTTATTCAGAGCATTCTTCGCTCTCACCTCTGTTCTATAAAAACGTCCAGAAAACTGTCTCAGTTTTTCTCATAAACTTGAGATCAAGGTGACAAAATTCGTTGTTGACATCATTCTGTCAGGCAGAAAAAATCCTGTTAAGCCTTTTTAGTACATGGTTTAGTAAAACTGCTTTGTATTTTTGACGGTTCTGCGATGTGAGACAATCGTTGTATGTGTTCTAGACTATAATAACTGCAACAATGCTCCCGTGATCCACGATGGAAGAGCAATCGCGTTGCACGGCAACGGTACGGAGGCTAGCTCCATCGTGAGATACGAGTGCAACCCCAGCTTCAACCTGGTGGGCGTTCCCGTTCTACGATGTCTCCCCAACGGACGGTGGTCCTCCCCTCCTCCACAATGTCAAGGTAAACGGCGTGTAGCTTAATTACAATCAAGGTGGCCGGAACCTGACACAGAAACATATCTGTTACTAAAATAGAAAATGGTGGAACCTTCAGACGCCGCCACCATGTAATTGTGTGGTTGGCGAAATGCATAACAAGAATGCGGACGAAGTTGCTTGAGTGGCCGCTTAGACAGTTTATTACCACGATCTTCTCTATAGAAAGAAAGCAACGTACACGTGTCAACAACAGAACATAATTGTATAACCAAAACAGGTAACCTAAAAGATTAATACACAACTTGCTCTAAACTAGAAGTCGGAACGACGACACCCGCCAGTCTTTTATCGGTGTCATCCATCTTCCGTTTTTTGACTCTCTCTCCTGCCACAGGGGGGCGCTGCATCAGCGAGCCGCACGTCGTGAACGGGAGACTGTCGCAGCGTGCGCCGTACTTCATCCGTGAGGAGGTTGAGGTCGTTTGCAGCCCGGGATACAAGCGCGTCGGACCGCCAGTCACATCCTGCCAGGAGAACCAGCAGTTCACGCAGATACCCGAATGCGTCGGTGAGTCCGGTCGATAGGTTTATGCCGTTTCGAAAATCTATATTCGTCGCAACAATCATTAATTTGTGATTGATGTAACATTGTCACTATCATCGGGAGTGAATGAAAACACATTGTTTTTTGTTTATTCAATCTTGGTATCATTTTTGTCTTTGTTCGGTAGAAATCCATGTCGGATAAAGTGTGCGCAGTCTGAAATTTTGTTTTCAGTCATTATGCTTATCAAGTGTTGTTATATGACGTCATGCAGGGACGTGATGCAAAACTCGAGAACTTGTTTATGAATATACATACTCTAATAAGTTTATAGGTTGTTAATATAAAAGGCGGCAAGGTTTGTGGCTATTTTCTCCGCTTTTTCATCTTTATCGTTTATCATAATTTGCATCAATTTGTCAAAAATTTCGCGTAGAACAAACCCTGATATACAAATTAGGATAACGCTTGAAGGATATGGAAAATATTACACCGATACACACCCGTAATAGCGTCAGCTTCAGGCTGTAGATATATGGGTTATATCCTTATATTATTCTTATATCCTCATATCCCCTGCTCTCGTATTGTTCCTATTGTCTGTTGGATATGGCAGCTTGACAAAGTTTGTCGTTCGGTTGTCCCTGATCTTATCGCATCCTACTCTGTTTCTATTCCTTATCCTATCGCTATATTCACGCTATACAGATAAGCAGCATTATTAAGCAGGTCGGTTATAATCAGGGCGTATAATTCGATGCATTGATTAAAAATCTAAACGGCATTGTTATAGTGTTTCCTATGAACGAATCGATCGAATAACTTGATAAAACCCACGAAAGTTGTGTAAAGGTGTACGTGCAAAACACCATCCACGGGTTTATCAATGTCCGTCTCTCAATATATTTTCACAAGGCTATCATTGGCTTCGGTGCACTCATTATTTACAATTAAAAAATAAGGTACCTTGGTCCGCCTGCTAACCATGCAGACAACAGATTCTGTGTGAGATGGTTGTATTGTTGTTATTTTGTATTATATTGTTGTATAGTTGTTATTTTGTGTTACATGGTTGTTTTGTTGTTATTGTGTATTATATTGTTGTATAGTTGTTATTTTGTGTTACATGGTTGTTTTGTTGTTATTGTGTATTATATTGTTGTATAGTTGTTATTTTGTGTTACATGGTTGATTTGTTGCTATTTTGTATTATATGGTTGTATAGTTGTTATTTTGTGTTACATGGTTGATTTGTTGCTATTGTGTATTATATTG
>NW_014578171.1:66896-77804 GCF_000485595.1 Priapulus caudatus
GACGTCATCGTCCCGTTCCATCGCGCAGTTTGATGACGTCATCGTCCCGTTCCACCGCGTAGTTTGATGACTTCATGATCACGTTCCATCACGCAGTTTGATGACGGCATCGTCACATTCTACCGCGCGGTTTGTTGACGTCATCGTCACATTCCTATACTCGGGTTGATGACGTCATCTTTACTTTCCCACGCTATAGTTTGATGACGTCAAGACGGAGGAGGGATTGGACTACGTGCACATACTGAGCGGGAGCCGTACCGACGAGCTGAGCTACACGCTCGCGCAGTTGTCGGGCACGCCGGAGATGGCAGCCGATGGTGATGACAGCGGCAGCAGCAGCAGCAGCACTTACGTCAGCTACAACAACCTCATGATCGTCAAGTTTCACGCTGACTCGCAGGTCGAGCTAAGCGGCTTCCAGGCGCGATGGACGGCAGGTATCCGACTGCGCATGCGCCACAGGGGGGCAGCCACGCGCCGTTCTACACGACGGCATATACTTGTTTACGCTATTGACTTTGTGATGGCGAATTGGCGAATTGGACCAACTTCCCAACTATACAACCGACATTCGGCAGTGTAAACGCAAAAGTTGCGCGACCAACCAGTCGATAGCAACTAGTTTTGGGAGATTAGAACATGATCTATTTTCACCAACTCAGAGTTGCCGAATTGCGAAATTGGTCCAACTCGCCAATTCGCCAACATAAAGTCAGTAGTGTAAACCCAGGGTGTTATTCTACGCGACCTCTAAGGACGCGCGTCTGACCCGCGCTAAAATTCGTAGTCTGTACGGGGTATATATGTTACAATAGTAAACCTAGACATAAAAACTGCGATGTTTGGCATTCCGTGCTTTGGTGTTAGTTACTGTCACCGTTTATCACGCCAACTATGATAATATAACATAAATACACCCTAACGATAGCGCGCATGGAGAAGACGGCAACATGCACAAACTGTCAAACTAGAGGAGAAAGCTGAATAAAGTAAACGTGAAAGTAAGACGATACACCCTCAACGTACCTAAGATACGCTAGCACTCCCGGGGGCGAAATTTTTTTTCCCACTTAAGCTCCGGACCACAGCCAATCAGCGCACTCCATTCACTCGACTTCCTCGAAGCAACAATGTAAAATTTATACACCCTAACCCTAACCCTAACCAGAAACCGAACCCTAACACTAACTATAATCCAACCAGGTTTGTCTTATATACGCACCATATATTACAAAACACTATCTGTGGTGGGTCCGGAACTCTCGTGGGGAAAAAAATTTCGCCTCCCGGGGTATTACTAAAATCCTACAATCCTATCCGCGCTCATATCCTAACCGATACTATCCTATCTAATCATATCCGTTGTAATCCTATCACGTTCAATCTCTCACGGTGATGTTTTCTGTGTTCATCTATCGTTACGTTAGTCGAGGTCGACTGTGGAGACAGGGACCTGGTGGCCTTGAGTGACAAGCGGGATCTAACGTCACCATTCTATCCCGACCAATATTACAACGGCATGGAATGCGTCTACATGATCACAGCTCCAGGAAACGAGCTCATCACTCTAGAGGTACGATGTAACTCATACATATAACATCATCATGTAGTTGTCCCCACCGTTCCCTACCCGGCCCCACGCTAGCTCAACCATTTTCCGACCCTTGTCCCACGCTTGTCCCATCATCTCCCACCCTAATTCTATCCTTGCCCCACCCTTGTCCCTACCCCTACCCTTATCCCATACTTGCCCCTACCCTTGCCTCACACATGCCCTTAACCTTGTCCGCACCCTTGCCTCACCCTCGCCTAACCCTCGCCCTTGCCCCCACCCCATGCACTGCCGCGCTCGCTCCTTCAACATCAGAACTAACCTCACTGCGTACAATATTGAGTATATTCTCTATAAACTCAACCCACGCGGTTTGCTTAAGATTTGTCGAGCAATTATCGACGAGCGACTCAACATGGCAGCGACGACTGCCTTTGCTGTCGACACTGCTGCCCCCTCGTGACGCTTCTGTTCTGTCTTCACATTCAGCTGAAAGAGTTGGCGCTGGAGTATGTCAACGACTACCTGGAGGTTAGAGACGGTGGCTTGCCGACGTCGCCTCTGCTGCATACCTACACGGGAAAGGAAGGTCCGACGTTTCTCATCTCCAGCGGTGCCACGCTCTACCTCCACTTCTACTCCGACACGACGATCCGTGACAAGGGCTACCACATACAGTATCACGCAGGTATGTGAGGCTACTATACATACAGTATCATGCAGGTATGTGAGGCTACTATACATACAGTATCATGCAGGTATGGTAGGCTGTTACATACAGTATCATGCAGGCATGGTAGGCTGGCTGTTGTCGCCGTTACGGGGTTTGGCGATATGTCACCGTATATAAGAGCATTACCGCTGACCGTGACATTTCAATGACGGCAGTAGATGACGGCGGTAGATGATGACGGCAGATCAAGTATTCATGGCGGAAGTCGTTGTGCTTAATTACCGTCCGACTTTACGGAACGAGATTCCGGCGACAATGGCGACGTGTGTGCATGTAATTAAATGTATTATACATTCGTGTCTGTGCACGAATCCTGTTCTCTCTCGACACGCCCCAACCCTGGTAATTCCGTCAGTGCATGGTCACGCGTTCACGCGCTCTGTCAGTGTGAGGAGAAGGTCTAGCTAGGGCAGTGTGCGATGACGTCATTTCCTTGTGAGAGCACCAGACTATAGATGAGATTTGTTAATTATCCTTCTCATCTTTACAACGTAATGACGTAGGTCTTGCATGTCTATCTCTGTGTTTGCATGTCACGGTTCTGCCATAAACTATTCATTAATTCTCCGTTAATTAACTTTCGCATCACGAATGTTAAGTCACAAGTTCCCTTCTCGCTTAACACTACGTAGGCAGTAGGAGTAACAGTCGGAGAGCCTGGTCGGTTTACACGAATGTATGAGTATAATCAAGAGCTAATGATGTACATTGTTAAAGTTCTGTATTATTAGCTCTTGATATAATTATTGTTATCAGTTGGCACTCAAATGAGGCTGTATATCATTTATCCTTCCATTCTATTATCTGGGTATTGATTAGTCAACGTGTATGCTGATGTCGTGCGTGGTTTTATTTCAGGTTGCAACAATCTCATCACCGCTACCTTTGGCAGCTTCGCTTCGCCCGGAAACTATCTAATTGCCTACCCGCAGTCCCGAACCTGCACGTGGAAGGTGGCGACACCTACCGACGAACCGCTCGCAATGTACTTCGATCAGTTCCAAGTGGCTGAAAACGATTTTGTGCAGGTGTGTATCAGTCATGGAGAGTATGGAGTCTGTAGTAGTGAGTATGGAGAGTATGTTGCATGCCGAGGAAGCACTATGCTCATGCACATTTCTCATCGTGTTTATCAGGGAAGTCGTGTGGACCATCTCTCATATCGAGACTGGATAACGGAGTTGTGCTGGGACTAGAGGAGAACTACAAGTATGGAGATCGCGTGTTCTTCCAATGTGACATCGGCTACACGTGGGAGGGAAACAACTACATGGAGTGTGCGGCCGATGGCAACTGGGTCGGAGAGATTCCAACATGCCGAGGTATGAATCGACGTTCAGTGTTGTGCCTGCACACCTACTGTAGTGGGTTTTCACCTATTATTGTAGCATTATACTTATTATTATGGGTTTTACTCGTGTTATTGTGCTCCCACACCTATTATAGTGGCTTTTTCACTTATTATTGTGGCTTTCCACCTACTATTGTGGTCTTACGCCTGTTATTATGGATTCACAGCTATTATTGTGGGTTTACACCAATTATCGTGGCCTCACACATATTATTGTGGTTTTACAGCTACTATTATAGGTTTAACACCTATTTATTCATAATTGGTGATTGATGTGGCATATGTGTGTTACTATGTGTGTTTATTGCGCTAATAATTTGCACTCCGTTGTCACCAATCGGCACAAATTATCAAATAGAATTATAGTACATGGCTAATATTACCCTGTTCGCTTTAGCCTTAACATGACACGTGTAATTTAGTAATGTGAACGAGTATTTGTTGCAGAGGCACTGTGTCAGAATCTGGTGAATGGAGAGAATGGGGTTATTGTCTCACCTCCCAGTGTAACAGTTAACTATGGGCAGCAGGTAAGTGTGTATCGGCTATAATGTGCATGTACCTGATGGTTAGGGATAGGGTTAGGATCAGGGCCAGTGTTGGGGTTGGGGTTATGGCAGGGGTTAATATTAGGCTGAGCATAGGGGGTTAGGGTTAGGTTAGTTATAGAATCATGTTTTGTGTAATAACTACTAGCTGCTATATAATCGTCAGATTGGTACTGCATAGTAAGGTCACGGTTTACAGCTTAGCAGATTTATATCATTAACGATAATAAACATGTAACATGTGAAGATAAGTATATGTGAACGATGATGAGTTTGTAATTATACAGGTATCGCAACTGTACATGGAAAAATTGTCAAATTAAACTTTAACCGATTAAAAACTAAACATGAAATCAATATCTTTTTATACCAATATTTTAATAATATTTCACAAATATAAATTAATATAAAATATTGAACATGGCGTGTTTTCGAAATAGCATCCCTATAACTCCCTTAGCAAACCCCGCTGAGTTCATACTCTGTACATAGGTTCGGCTGACTTGTGAGGAGGAGGGATTTGTTCTCAACCTGGGCACGGCGTTCAGCAGTACGCGATACTGTGTGTTTGATCCACGGCCTGGATTCCCTAACTACTGGCTGGTCGGACCTCAGCCAAAGTGCACACGTGAGTGTTAACCTATGTAGCACGAATGATGTATTAGCTCATTGTAGTCCTATTCATGATGCCTTCGTGCTTTTATGACTTGAGTTGGTGCCACTGTGACGACAATGGCAGTTTTGTTGAGTGTGTTACTGGCACACATTCCTGTAGTGCCAGGTGATCACCATGTTTAAAGAACATCAGTAAATCAGTCAGCGTCACGTATAAGTTGTAAATAAAATAATTGTGCAGTTTATAATACGTGATAATATCAAGAGCATATAAAGAAGGGTATTCTTATATATCAGAAGGGCTTCTTTATATGCTCTTGATAATATGTATTACAACAACAAAAATAACAACAACAATAACAACACAGCCACCACCACCAGCAGCAAAAACAACAACAACAACAACAACAACAATAACAATAATAATAATAAATATAACCATTCTTCTGCTCCCGCTTCAGCTGTTGACTGCGGACAGCCCAACGTGCCTAGCGGTGTGTTCGTGGGTCTCCGCAGCACGACCTATGGCTCCACCTTCAGGATACAATGTGAAGAAAACCTTGCGCTGCGAGGCAGCGGGCCCGTGGGAGAGAACATTGTCGTGTGTGCGAAGGATGGACACTGGGACTACGGCACCCTACACTGTGCTGGTGAGCGAGCTGCTGTTGTTACTCATACACACACATCAAGCTTATAGACGTAGCCAGGAGCGAATCAAACAGACATTGAAAATGCGTTTCTAAGTCATCTGACACAGTCAAATGCAGCTTGTAGAATTGGATAAGCGTCCGTCCGTCTGTACTTCTGTCCATCCGTTCGATCATCCGTCCGTCCGTCCAGCCATCAATAACATTGGCACACATTTGAATAGCTTGATGTACGGTGTTGGTATTCGGGACGCAGGGGTCAATAATCGGGGGGTCAAGGGTCAAAGGTTAGAAAGGGGAAAAAGAAGGGGGAAACATCCACAAATCACTTGTTTTAGGCACACGCTACATTTTCCACTATACATCTCCTCCCATTGCAGCGGTTTCGACACCCGTCGTCGTCGTTGTCGCGCCGGGGGAGTGACGCGAGGGTGACGCTCTCTTGTTCTTGCAGGTTCGGGTTGCTCGGACCCGGGCACGCCAGCGAGCGGGCGTAAGGTCGCCGCGTCGTACGACCTCGGCAGCGTAGTCTACTTCATCTGCGATCGTCCGGGATTCTCGCCGGTGCCTGAGATGGTACAGTGCATCAGCGAAAACGTTATACATGATCATGTTGTTGTGTAATGAACAGCTTGAGTAAGTTATTTACGTTCTGTTGACAGAATGTTTTCGTCTCTGGCGCTTAGATATTAATTAGTACAACGTACGTTACATATATCGCGACGTGATGCAAAACTCGAGAACTTGTTTATGTCATGTTTCGCTCAAATATTAATGAGTGTAACGTTATACATGATCATGTTGTTGTGTAATGAACAGCTTGAGTAAGTTATTTACGTTCTGTTGACAGAATGTTTTCGTCTCTGGCGCTTAGATATTAATTAGTACAACGTTACATATATCGCGACGTGATGCGAAACTTGAGAAATTTTTTCCGTTCTATTTTCGCTCAAATATGAATGAGTGTAACGTTACATATCATATCGCCACATAATACAAAACTCGAGAAGTTATTTACAATCTGTTTCCACTCAAATATGAATGAGTGTAACGTTACATATCATATCGTGACGTGATACTTAACTCGTCGTGATAAGAAATTTATGTATTGTTTTTCGCTTAGATGTCAACGAGTGCAACGCTAGGATTTCTCCTTGTGACCTTGACACGACCGACTGCATCAATACCGATGGAAGCTACGAGTGCAAGTGCAAGGACAGCTACACACCTAACATAGGTACGAATAAACATAAATAAATACTTTCAAGTGGAAAGTCAGTAGTGTTTGATAAGTATTTGTCAGTATTTGCTATGTGCAGAGTTCAGACAAGTGTTATGTTATTAATTTTAATTGCACACATCATACTATGGCTCCTATTGGCACACGTGCCCAATCACAATTTGTTAGAGAAAATTGTAGTCAATTGGAGGTCAGAGGAAGGTCACGTAAAGGTCAGGGGAAGGTCAGGGTATTGTTGTTAACCAGCGTTCAAGCATAAATATCTGCCAATGTTTTTAAATGTACACCTATATCAAGAGCTAATAATACCTTATAGCTCTTGCTTATATGCATCTAATTTGTTGGGCACAGTTCACTGCACATCAAAGGACAATTACGTGTGTGAAAACATGAAACACTTCTCCTGTCAGCAGATTAAAATTAACCTTACTCTAAACCCTAGCACTAATTGTAATCCTAACGCTAATACTGGCATGTTTGACCTGACACACCACATTGAGTGGCGAGTGAGAAGGGTTATTGGTGGGAATTAAACTCCGTGTTTTCTTGTGTTGTACAGGTTGTGGGCCGTACGCTCACTCACAGGACATTGGTCTCTACGGACCCAACAGAGTGTTTGTATCAGGAGACGACGGCATCCACTCTAAAATGGTATGAGCCTCACACGGTATAGTGGTATAGTGCTGCTGGCACACTTAGTTCATTTCATTTACGGTGTCATCCAGTCAATTTGGGTTTGTTTAGTTCTACAAAGAAATAGTCTGAGTTAACGCATCTCTAGTGGCAAACACCATGGCACAGGGTTAAATCGAATCTACAGGCTTTACACGTGGTGCGCTACATTTGCTAAGAATGTTAATAAGGCCATCTATCCCAAGCTAGCATTGATGCCCTGTATACATGGTAGGTTTGTCAGTTGAGGTATCAGCTGCCTATATGCACGTGTATAGGAAAATCGCATAATTATATTTATATTATATTATCAAGAGCAGATAAAGAAGGTTCTTTATCTGCTCTTGATATTATGTATTATTATATTAGTATTTTATTATGTTAATTTGTGTTTATGTTTTGTAGGATATAAGTGTAAACAGTACGTACAGCTGGTGTGCTCAGGGTGAGGAAAGCGCCAGGTGGATAACGGTAAGCAAGACCTGACCATGCTCTAGTTTGATTCATAAAAGATTTCATAAATGTGAAAATTTGTGCAGTTGAAAAAAATGTTGAGAGCACAGAAAACATGGCTTATACATTTCTTTTGCCCGGTTGGTGTTGTTTCCATATTTATCTGTTTTTTAATCTTGAAGGTCTGTCTCATTTTACACTGTTTGTAAGAACTTGAGATGATTGGTATGTACTGTAAGACATTGAAGTTAAGGGAGCCCGTGAAAACCCTAGCTACGAAAACATACGAGAATGATGTCAATTTAAGCTTTATATTGATTTTCATTTCCTGCAGTGAAATGAAAAATTGTAGAAATAACTACTAAGACAGTCTCTATGCTTGCTTCTACTTCCAGGTGGATTTGCGGGCACCTGTTGTCGTTGAGGGGATACATCTGCTGGCCGGACCTCGGCGTGACGGGTCCGTCGGCTTTACTACGCTATTCTCGTTAGATTACAGCAACGACAATGTACAGTTCAAGTCGTTCGTCAACAGCACAAGCAAACAGGTAAGCAAAGTGTCACTCTGCAGCAGTTTATATATATATATATATCAGGAGTCTACATATAGTCATGGGATGCAGTGTAGTGCATATAGCAATGCAGGGTATCAATTTGAGAAACTAAGGAACTGTGAATATTGGATTTTCTTTTGGATGTTATGCGTGTGCTATATCATGTGAGGATTTCTGCCACTCACATAAGACTGCTCATGATAATATTTTCAAAAGAAGGGTCGTTAATACGCTCTTGATGCGATCTACGTTCGGGCGTGCACGCATGAAAGCGTCCAGCGCGCAAACAAGGATGCGTGCGCGCACACGCGTGCGTTCATGCACACGTGAGCGCGCATATCACGCGAGCATACAGGTACAGAGCAGAGGCACACGCACCCGCGCATATGTGTGTGTGTGCACTGTGCGCTCAGTTACTGCACACAGGTACACGCACGTGCAAGGGCACATGTACACGGGTCACGCGGCTGCGGGTGTAGGAAAAAATCTGGTGAATACGGATTTAACCCAAAAATAAATATATACAAAACACGTGTGTTTATATGTATATACGACACACCCGATAGCCCCGGGATCTCACGCCGCGACACCATGGTAACTCCGATATCCTCTCTGTGACGGAGTCTGTGGTCGCGCGGTCGCGCCCAAACTCCACGACAGATGGCGCTCTCGCTCATGGGCTCAATCTACACTCGTATCCTGAGTGTACGAAAGTGCACTGCATGCAGTTTGGGTCGCGCCCTGCTATTCCGCGCCCTGCAGTCGCGCGGTCGCGCCATGCCGGTCGTGCCCGACACGGGGAGCACCCCCTCGCTGATTGGTTGGGGGGCGTGGCTACGCAAACAGCGCGGTTATGGCGCATTCTTCAATGAGGAAGTTATAAATCAATCAATATCGTGTAGCGCTAATCTGAGCGATGAAATTATATTGACAACTGTGACGACAGAAGATCAGGGAATCTGCAAATCCTGTTATATATCTAGTTGCTCTATTACATAGATATATCATTGATTGCAATTTCACAGCGCAATAACGAGCTCTAGTGCAGTTATGAGTTGTGATTGCATAGATACAATAATGTAAACATAGCTAGTAATACCACTTAAAAGTCTTATTAGCTTTTGGTATTGTTAATATTATTAGCTCCTGATTTACCCCAAACACAAGAGTAACGTATTACAGGTAAAAACATCACTCTACTCTTGTGTTACTAATGATTGCAGTGGCCGTTGTACTGTGTAAGTGTGTTTGTCCGTTTGGTTTGATTCAAGTGGCAGTCGAGTTGAGTATGAGAAGTGAGAAATGAGCTACTCTGTGAGATGAAGTGCTGTGTGTTTTACTCCCACGCGTGTTATATAACAGGTGTTTGCCGGTAAGGACGAGGACACGGGGCAGCTGATACAGCTAGACGACGAGCATGGCTTCACCGGCGACCAACCTCCTCCCCTGCTCCTCTTCAGCAACACCGGCTCCTTCTTCGTCAAGTTCTCCAGCGATAGTAGATCAGGAGGTGCACTGGGGTTCAACATCGTCTTCTCCATAGGTTCGTATCTCCCCCTGATGAATCGATGCTGTGTCCACCCCCCCCCACACACAGAATAATGATGAAATAATTAAAGAATATTGATAGACTTACTGTGTGTCACACGTCAGAAACATGTCAAAGTTCGAGTGGATTCATCACATTCTGCATGATTGTTTTTAAATTTGTTGTGCAAATACAGGTCGAGTATCTATTTATATATCTATCTATCTCTGGCCATATATATATATATATAGAGAGAGAGAGAGAGATATACATAACAGGGTTTCTTCTGAGGGCAAAAAAGGAGGTAATGGCCAGTTTGGAGAAAATACGCGCATTATGAATTCAAATACAGGATGTATTGATATACTAAAATATATAGGTATATAGATACAGGATATACTTATCAGTAAATACAGGAACATTTTCACAACGGCGATGTTAAATTTGACAACGGCGGTGCGCCACTGTGCCTCCTATGTATAAGAAACCCTGCATAAACAGTCCATTGTGTGTGCTGTGTTGAACAATGTTGTCTCTGTACTGTACAGTCAGCTGTGTGTGATATATGATAAACAATGTTATGTTTGTCCAGATTGCCCGCCCCTGAAGCTGAACAGCAACCATCGTGTGACTTCTATGGAGCGGCGGTTGTTCACTCGTACCGGGATAGGCTGTGCTCCAGGATTCCGTCTCAGCTCCGGTCCCAGCGTCTTGATGACCCAGTGTCAAGCCAACGGCCAGTGGAACGTCACGGACATACCACTGTGCGAAGGTTCGCCACGTCACTGCTATTCAACGTGCATCTCTCAATGTGCAAAATTCACTGGTCTTGGAATATTTTACTTTGCACTGTTCTAAAATACCACGAGCACTGGGGAAATTTCACGTGACTTCAGTGCACTGCACTTAAAACATTTCTACGCATCAGGGGCGTAGCTACGGGAGGGCCTGCCCCCACAAATTTTCTGTGCCCTCCAAGTGCCCCCCCCCACTGAAAATTCATGCTTGATAA
>NW_014578171.1:80787-85134 GCF_000485595.1 Priapulus caudatus
GAGTGAGGTAGGGTGGTGTGTCGCGTAGATACAGTCATATTATAGTTGTACCGTGGTGTTTATTTGTCGTAACAACTGTGGATGTGTGCAGGGTGTACGGTTCCAACAGTTTGCATTTCTCCATACTGACACGTTATGTATTTATTATCAGGAGTAAATTACTTGTTTGTATTCATTGATGATATTATTGTATACTATGATATTAATTCTGATTGTGTACCATTATATAAAAGTTATTATTAATGTTATTTTATATGAGATATCAGTGTTTATTTGTCAGCAATTACTATCCACTTTAATTTTGTATTTGCTATTTTCAGTGAGGTGTCCTCAGGGCACATTCTCTGCCAATGGAACGTGTGTGCCGTGTGCTGTTGGTTTCTACCAGGATAGAGCGGACAGCAGGAGTTGTGTTGCTTGCCCGGAGGGCACTGCTACACGCAAGCAACTCAGCCAATCCGTTAATGACTGCAAATGTGAGAACCTGGAATGTCTTCACACAATATTTCTACTTGTTCTATTCTACTATTATTCTATTTTAACTCTACTGTTCTACTTTTTCTTACTATTAAAAGATTTATTAAGATTATCTAAATATAATTTCTAATACTACCTAACCTCCACCTGCATAGGAATTGCTGTGATTTGAGTTAAGATGTATGAATTATTAGCTCATGATGATATCATGTAAAACAGGAAGTCACGCAGGAACATATATCCATGAATAGTTATAATTTTGTTGAAAGAGGACAAGAAACGTGATCTTGCAGGAATATGTTGTTAGGCAAATGCTCAATTTCGGATTAAAATTATGATCATCATGATGGTAATGATGATGATAGCATGACAGATGAAGACGGTGACACCAACAATGCTGGTAGTGCTGCTGCTCGTTCTGGTAGTGGTGGGGCTACTGTTGCTGCTACTGCTGACGATGATGATGACGATGACGATGACGTTGACGATGATGATGATGTTGATGCTAATCTTCACATTTCAGTGCTCTGTGCAGCTGGGTATTTCTCCAACACGGGATTGCCACCGTGCGACCCTTGTCCGTTCAACACGTTCAGCAGGCAGGTTGGCTCCACACAGTGTAAGCCTTGCCCTGCTGGCTCCTTCACAGCGGAGGTCGGGTCCCTACGTTGTCACGGTAGGTTAATGGCTGGTTGTCTGTGCTAGCTATAGTGCCTCGTGTGTATTGTGATCACCATGATGATATAAGTGTACATGGGGCGTGATAAAGCATTGTTGACCATAACGGTAGTATAGTAATATATAATATATATATAGATATATATATATATATATATATTACGTAGTATATAGTGTATAGTAATATATAGTATATATATATACAAGTATAGTAATAGTTGAACTGTAAGGCGCATAGGTGGAGATTAAGGAGCAGGGATTAACTATGCGAAAAGCTTCCTAAAGATAACGTATCCTACATGTTTTTGTTGCATTACGTTACGCTTGTTATTCTCATTAAGCTGTGTGTAGTTTTCACACTATGCATGTGTTATGTGTACTATGTACAACACTATGTGCTATATCTAGTGTATATGTGATATTATGCTATGCTGTTGCCATGGTGACACGATAAGCTAAGCGTTGCTATGGTTCCCGTGTTTTAGAGCCGTGTCCCGCGGGGCAGTACTCTGAGACGGGACTGAAGCCGTGTCGGCCATGCAGGAAGAACTTCTTCCAGAACATCGTCGGCAGCAGGTTCTGTCTCGAGTGTCCGGACCTGACGTTCACCGATGACGAGGGAGCGATGAGCATCGCCCAATGCTACCTCAGGGGTGAGAGTGCACGCGGTGCTAGAGCTTCCTTACCTTCCCTGTGCTACCTCAGGGGTGAGAGTGCACGCGGTGCTAGAGCTTCCTTACCTTCCCAATGCTACCTCAGAGGTGAGAGTGCACGCGGTGCTAGAGCTTCCTTACCTTCCCTGTGTGCCATTCTTCCTGGGACCTTTGCCACGCACGTTGTTTTGTGTGTGATCGAGCATGCCTACCACAAATTTCGGATGAATTTTGAAAGGTTTTTCTGACTTAACTGGAGATTTCATGGGTTGAATTATATGGATTATGTCTTTATAGCTTGTAGATTCCGTGTCTATTGTCGTGATATGATAGAAAAGAAATCAGTATGCTTATTAATAACTACTTATTAACATATATATTATTTATGTTATAATAATTATTCATCTATCGAAAGCCGTCTATTTAGAAGCTCTGGTAAACATCGGTGTTGTCGTGCAGGGATACCCTACCTGCCCGCATGGGGCACAGGTGGCGCCCCCGTGCCGGTGCCGCTGATCAAGCAGGATCGCGGGTTCGCGGAGGTCATAGTTCACTACGACGCGCCCGACCTCAACTTCTGTCTCATGAAGTGTCAGGAGAGAAACTTCCCTGTCTGTATCGGTGTGGACTACAGGTAGAGTTTATGATGATGATGATGATGATGATGATGACGATGATGACGATGATGATGATGATGATGATGATGATGATGATGATGATGATGATGATGATGATGATGATGATGATGATGATGATGCTGCTGTTTCCATGATTTCATTAATCTGTGAGAGAATGTGTGAAGCGTGGAGAAATGGAAAACGTGGATGATGTTATGTCATTCCAGTAATTTCATTGAACTGAGAATGAATGATTGAAATATTAAATATATCACAAAATATATTATATATATATATTAGATCACAGGATATATCATCGAGGAAGATAGATATATTTACGTAACTGTATTGATATACATTTTGTGCATATATTTTGTTTTTACATGTATGATCGTGGGATAGATCATGTTAAACACTATAGCATTCACTCTCTGTCACATTGTTTTAGTGCGCGGCGGGGATGTGACATGCTCAGTATGAGGTTACGCTACACGCCAACATACAACTATCACTCAGAGTCCGGCACACCCCTTCTCAGAAACTTTGGTGAGTCGTGGTTTTGTGGGCAGTATTAAGCATTGTACTCGTACAAAGCATTGTACTTGTGACACAATTATACTTTCGGAACACCTCTGTATTGTACACCGTTATTTTGTACTCGTAGAAAACATTATACTCGTGACACAACTATACTTTTGGAAACATCTCTGTTTGTATATACACCGTTATTATAGATTTTGATTCTACGCATAGAGCATGTCTTGGTGCATTATAATCTGTATAGTATGATTATTAATACTGGTAATATCGTCACATGATAAAAATAACTCATAATACTCTAGGGATTTTCACAGAGCAGTTAGCTGTAAGTGAACTGTCACACAACCTGTGTTAGCGTGTTAGTGGTAATACACAATCACAATCCGGATCGAACGTGACATTCACGATCGCTCTGTGTGCGATCGTGTTTTTCTCTGCGTGATTCGAGTCGCTGTGTGCTGTGCTGCAGATGGCGGTTACTACTGCGCGAGTCAGGAGATACGGCTGCAATGCCTCAACCCGAACCACGTGCTGTCGCTGCAGTCACTGCGCATCGTACAGATTGCCACCTACTCGTGGGTGAACCTGTGTCAGGTGGTGCCCTACATAGGAGTGGAGTGTCACATACAGGACATAAATCGGCACAGGTATCGCTCTCTGCCTCTCGGCGCCTCTCTGGCCTGCTCTCTCTCTCTCCGTCTCTCCCTCTCTTCTCTCTCTCCTTCTTTCTGCTCTTTCTGCTCTCTCTCACTATCTTTCTCGTCTTTCTGTCTCTCTCTTTTCTCCTGCTCTCTTTCTCTCGTCTCATCTCTCTGTCTCTTCATTCATGCTCTTACTCTGTCGGTTCTTCTCTCCGTCGCTCGCTGTCCTTCTCTCTCTCTCTCTCCCCCTCTCTCATCTGTCCCTATCTCTCTCTCGCCGCCTCTCTTTCGTAGATCATTGACCTTACTCTTTCGCTTTACTCATTCTTACTCTTTACTTCAATTACCTTCTCATTACTCCTTGTAGAATTTTGATGCACAGCTTGTAGGGTTCTCAATAATGGCATTTTAGTTATAAACCTGTTCAGAGGATAGCAGGCACGGATGTTGGTATTATAATAAATCCGGATCTGTGGTCAGTTGGGCACCTAAAATGTTTTGTGTGTTTTGCACGCCTTTAATTTTTAATTCGTTGTTGTCTTCGTGTGACAGAGATTACGTCATTGTGTCATGGCCGGCCGTACGTGTACGTTCAACTACCCGTGTGCAGACACGAACGCAGTACATCGAGATCGGCATGGACTTGTGTCGCGTAAGTTCTCATGTGTACTGCGTTAGTTAGCTGGGAGTGCTTTGTTGAAGAGACGAGAGAGAGAGAGAGAGAGAGAGAGAAGAGCGAAG
>NW_014578171.1:85215-86917 GCF_000485595.1 Priapulus caudatus
GAGAGAGAGAGAGAGAAGGAGAGAGAGAGAGAGAGAGAGAGAGAGAGAGAGAGAGTGAGAGAGAGAGAGTGAGAGAGGAGAGATAGACAGCGAGAGAGAGAGAGAGAGTGAGACAGAGACCAAGAGAAAGAGAGAGAGAGAGAGAGAGAGAGAGAGAGAGACAGAGACCAAGAGAAAGAGAGAGAGGAACGAAGACAGAGAAACAGAGAGATGGGAGAGAGAGAAAGAGAGCGAGAGAGCGCGAGAGAGAGAGAGGCGAGAGAGAGAGAGAGAGAAAGAAAGAGAAAGCTGGAGTGAGAGCAAGAGTGGGGAAGAGTCATGGATGGATAGAGGTAGAGAAAGCAAGTGAGAGAGTCATCATAATTAAGAACTGATGATGAGTTTCGTTATTTCACAGCTAACCCGTGCACGACCACGTTCTGTCAGAACGGAGGTAAATGCAGATTCGCCAACCACAAGGCCCAGTGTGACTGTCAGCCAGGCTGGCAGGGAGAGTTCTGTGAGAGGAAGCTGCCACCTTGTCTGTCAAACCCATGCTTCAACGAGGGAATCTGTCGCAACGTCAACGAAGACGAGTTTCGCTGTCGTTGTCGCGAAGGTAAGGGGTGATACTCCATTAGGAGTGTTCCCAACTTTAATGTCATTAATGGTTAGGGTTATGTTATAGGTTAGGTTAGGGTTAGGGTTAGGGTTAGGGTTAGGATTATCAGTCATTAATTATTAATCATTAATCATTAATGATATCAAAGTTGGGAACACTCGTGACTCCTAAGGGAGCGTTAGCCAAGGTAAGGCAGCGCTTGTATTGCTGCGGGCTCCTTGCAAGTTCATATTACTCACTGTGTATGTATGTGTATCTATGCGTGTGCATATAACTATGTTTGCGCATATACATGTGTGTTTAATCAAATATCGTAGACTGTGAAGAACAAGTAAAATTACTCTGGGTGTAACTTTAGGCTCTTTGTACTTATATTGTTTTTTGTGTGTGTTTTTGTGTGCTTTTTGTGCCTTTGTTTTTTATGTTTTGTGTGTGTGTGTTTATCGTGTTTTTTCTAGTGCCAACGCTGCCAGCGCTGATCATTCCAACAGGAGTAAATAATAACAAATTGTTAAATTGCTTCCGGATAACTGTGAACGTTGTTGTTGTGTGTTTGCAGGCTACAGTGGCCAGCAGTGTGAGAAGCTTCCGGATAACTGCAGGAACAACCGCTGCAGTAACGGCACGTGTGTCAGCAAGCCGGACGGATACGTGTGTCTGTGCTACGCTGGCTTCTCCGGTCCCACGTACGTACTATCCTGCTAATCAACCAGCCACCGCACATGGGCATGCACACACCACCGTACCGTAGGGGGTAACCCTGTGATGCAGATGTCTCTCACTCTTACTCACTTGGTGGAATGATGTGATTGTCTTTGGGATGAATGACAATCATCAAAATGAATCATCATAAATCTGTATAGTGTAGTATCAGTGGGCTCTCTCAACTCTATCATGGGCATGGCCCGTGAGAAAAAAAAATTTTCTCACGAGAGTTCCGGACCCCAGCCAATCAGCGCACTCCATTTACTCGACTTCCTCGAAGCAACAATGTAAAATTTGTGTTAACCTAACCCTAACCCGAACTCGAACCAGAACAGTAACACTAATTATAATCCAACCAGGTTTGTCTTATATAGGCACCATATATTACAAAACACT
>NW_014578171.1:87722-90152 GCF_000485595.1 Priapulus caudatus
TCGTCCTTCCTTCCCGTTACTCCATCCTTCCTTCCTTCCCGTTACTCCGTCCTTCCTTCCCGTTAGTCTGTCCTTTCTTCCTTCCCGTTACTCCATCCTTTCTTCTTTCCCGTTACTCCGTTCTTCCTTCCCGTTACTCCATCCTTCCTTCCCGTTACTCCGTCCTTCCTTCCTGAGACGTGACAGGAAAAGTGTGATTTTAAGTTCTGATCTTCAACATTGAGATGAGACGTGACAGGAGGACGCCTGTAAAGTGTGATTTTAAATCTCTCTATCAATTATAAGCGTCTTTTCTATCTTCAACCTTGAGATGAACAAGCAAATCATTCTTTACACGGCCAAGAAGAGAGTAGTTTTCCTCCGTTACTCTGTCGTTCCTGAGACGTGACAGGAGGATGCCTGCCTGTGAACTGTGATTTTTAGTCTCTCTAATCATTCTTTACACAGCTAAGAAGACAGTAGTTTGTGGGTATACCCTGTTTGGGGGGTAGTGCTGTCTCTATTGATGGCTAGTACACCATACACGTAGCTATATTACTTGTGCGTCCTATCTGCATTGCTGTCCTCACAGACTAATGCATATGAATCGGGCAAATTCTGGAACGAAAATTGTAAATTTCAACGTTTTTTCCCCGCACGGAATCATGCGTGAAGCAATACTTGTGCTACGTACGCCTTGCTTAGTGTTGTTATATATGCTTGGTGGTATTACACGTTGAGCTGTAAGATTATGAGTGTGTGTGGTCATTGCTCCTCTAACAGGTGTCCTGAAGGTACGGCCGGCAAGGACTGCGATGATCAGTTCAGTGCGGATCCGTGTGCGGGAGACCCGTGCCTCAACCATGGCACGTGCGTGAGACAAGCCGAGCGATTCAGATGTCTCTGTGAACAAGGTCAGTCAGTGCTTCAATGTCAGTCTGTCAGTGACATGTTCGCGCTGTGTAATGTCTGAGCTATTAGATGAGGTCGACTGACGTTCTATGCTATAGATATATAGTCTATATCGATGCCTCAACCACTCTGAGCTATTCAGGTAGATGTTTAGTCAATGTTCAATGTTATATTGGTTTTTCGGTGGTAACTTGATAACTTTGGTAATGGTTGGTAACTTTTTGGTGTAAACTTCACGTTTTTAAGATCGAGTGAGATCTGTGTATTTTTTATGTTCTTGCATCTGGATTTTACTCGTAGCATTACACATCTATAAAGCATATTATCAAAAGTCCATAATAGAAAATAAATGTTCTATTATGGACGCTTGATAGTATGGGTGCGACCTTTCTGAAATATTCGGATGAGTTATTTAATATTCGGAGAACAGCATGAGGAATACATCATGAATGTTCGTTAAGGTTACGATTTGGAACGCTGCTGTGTAACTGTGTGCTGTCGTGTTTTGGTTGCGTGTGTAGGTTTTGACGGTGTGGTTTGTCAGTACGTCTCTAACACGTGTGAGTCATCACCGTGCAAACATGGCGCCATCTGCACCGACACAGAACACGGCTTCAACTGCACGTGTGCCGCCGGTACGTAGAAAACACGGCTTACTGAAACCAAATCACATCAAAGACCTGTTGTAGTATTT
This sequence comes from Priapulus caudatus, assembly GCF_000485595.1. Taxonomy (NCBI): domain Eukaryota; kingdom Metazoa; phylum Priapulida; class Priapulimorpha; order Priapulimorphida; family Priapulidae; genus Priapulus; species Priapulus caudatus. The sequence goes on from NW_014578171.1 coordinate 89,308, forward strand.
GGAAATATTGTCTTATTATTAACGTATTTATGCAGCAGTGTTGCCGCATCGAGCTTGTCGATAAACTACTAGAATATCCCCCCATTAATCAATAATAGAGTAAAAATAATGTTGTAAATATGCTTCTGCTTAAATTATATTTTCTAATTTTAATTCTGCATTAAATTTTTGTACGTTGTGCAAATAAGTCGTGAAAGTTACGGGACTTTTTCGTTTCTGCAGACTATACGGGCGTGATGTGTGAAACGGTGATAGACGATTGTGCAAAAAACAACTGTTCACATAATGCTGAGTGCCTGGACGGGATTGAAGAGTTTCTCTGTGTTTGTCCATTCAACTTCACCGGTCCCAACTGTGATAAACGTGAGTAATTAATTAGAATAGCAATTAATATATGTTGTAAATAATTTAATATGAATAATATTAAACATCATAATTATAATACTAGTGTATATATATATATATAAATATATATATAAATATTATTGTATAATATTAAATATAGGCAGGAACCCCCCAACTATAATGACTAATCAGAAAAATGGAATTTATTTCACCATAGGTGTCATCATTATTTTACAGCGACGTTATAGTTTTTCGTGCGAAACACTTTTGAGTTATGGTGTTGACGCTGTAGCTAATTAATAAATTAATTTGCCATTAACCTGTGACACACATGGTCTCTGCTTCGTCTCATTAGCCGTCAATGCGAACTACGCACTGTCATTCTATGATCAGCCTAAAGACTGCGAGCGCGGCGCTGAGATATCCATTCCTCATCAACTCACCCAGCTCACCATCCGCTCTGTGGTTGAAGTTCACGCCCTTCGATTCACAAGGAACAT
>NW_014578171.1:90177-99471 GCF_000485595.1 Priapulus caudatus
TGATAAATATCTCATTAATAATAATAAATAAAAATAATGTTGTAAATATGTTGCTTTAAATTTATTTTTAATTTTAATTCCTGCATTAATTTTGTCGTTGTGCAAATAAGTCAGTGAAGGTCAAGTTACGGGACCTTTTTTCGTTTCTGCAGACTATAGGGCGGGCGTGATGTGTGAAACGGTGATAGACGATTTGTGGCAAAAAACAACTGCTTCACATTAATGCTGAGTGTCTGGACGGGATTGAAAGTTTCTCTGTGTTCTGTCGCATTCAACTTCCACCGCGTCCCAACTGTGATAAACTCGTGAGTTTAATTAAAAAAAAAAAAAAAAAAAAAAAAAAAATAAAAAAAATTAGCAATTAATATATGTTGTAAATAATTTAAGTATGAATAATATTAAACATAATTTTTTATACTCATAGTGATATAGATATATAATATATAATATATATATATATATATATTAAATATTATTTGTATAATATTTAATAGACGGAAGGAACCCCCTCCAACTATAATGACTAACAGAACCAATGATTTATTTTTCACCAAGGGTGTCATCATACCCTTGTACCAGCGCGACGTTATAGTTTTTCGTGCAAACACTTTTTGGGTTTATGGGTGTTGAGCGTAGCTAATTAAATAAATTAATTGCCACTTAACCTGTGCCACATCAATGTCTCTGCTTCGTCTATTAGCCGTCAATGCGAACTACGCGCTTGTCACCTTCCATATGATCAGTCTTAAGACTGCGAGCGCGCGCGCTGGAATATCCATCCTCAGCACCCACCCAGCTCACCATCCGCTCTGATGGTGGAAGTTCACGCCCTCATTCACAAAAGGAACCTACCTCAGCCATGTTCACGCGTACCCGTAAGTAATGTGCTTTAGCAATTACTTAATCCTTGACGGCCCAGATTGTATAGTAGCAATGTTTAATGTTGCCGTATGTCAATGTAATGTTAGTAATCACACTCATCTTAATCCTGACCTCAGTGTTATATATACCAATGTTTAATGTGGCCGTTATGTAACTGTTACTGTAGTAAGTCAAACTCACTTAATCCTGACCTCAGTGTCTTATATATACCAATGTTTAAGTGCCGTATGTAATGTACTGATTAAAGAATAAAAATAAAAGAAAAAAAAAAATATAAAAAAATTAAAAAAAAGAAATAAAATCATAATTAAAAATTAAAAAATCACGACTTAATGCCTGACCTCAGTATATATATATACTCCATGTTGTAATGTGCCGTACAAGTAATGTACTGTTAGTAATCAACTCACTTAAATCCTACCTCAGTTAGTTTAACTGTACTTTAAACTGTACCTTAATCCTGTACCTCAGTATTAACCATGGTTATGTTCAGTGTACCGTGAGTATGTGATATACGCATCATTAGCCTTACCCCAGTGTTATTATCATACAATGTTTCCAGGTTGCCGGAGTAATGTTGTATATCAATCATTAACCTTACCCCAAGTGTTATATACTACCAATGGTTCAGTGTACGGGAGTAATGTTGGTATATCCCATCATTACCCTTACCCCAGCTGTTATATATACAAGGTTCAGTGGGTGCCTTAAGTAACTTATCGTAGCATAATCCTGACCCCTGCTTGCGTCTTCCTCTGCATCGAACGCGGTAGCAGACTAGCAGTATGACTTTAGATCTTCCTTCCCTCACCGTACTGATCGTAGTCAGGTAGAAACAGCCTCATGGGGATGGGTCCGATATCATTGAGGGTTAGGTAGTAGTGCGTTACGGTTCAGAGTTTGGAGTTACCGACACTTCCTTATACGAGACGATCAAAATGATATTCTTTATTTCTTCACTGTTACTGTTACTGTGAACAGTCTGGTGGGGAAGGCGTTAGGGCATAGAGTACAGCTTCTTTATTAATACATCAGTAATAACTCTTCTGTTCCCTTTCTCCATTGTTACTGTTATATGACTGGTACCAGCCTGGTGGGGAAGGGTTAGGGTTAGAGGTACCAGCTCTTATATTGAGACATCAGTACATAACTCTCTTTCCCTCTTTCTCATTGTACTGTTCTTATACGACTGGGTAACAGTCTGGTGGGGAAGGGTTACGGGTTAGAGGTACCAGCTCTTTATGAGACATGCAAGTAATAACCTTCTTCTCCCTCTTCTCACTGTGTACTGTTATAGACTGGGTAACAGTCTGGTGGGGAAGGGTTAGGGTTAGATGGTACCAGCTTCTTTATTGAGACCAGTCACGCTAATAACTCTCTTCTTCGCCTCTCTTCACTGTTACTGTTTATAGACTGGGTTAACACAGTCCTGGCGTGGGAAGGGTTAGGGTAGCAGTACCAGCTTCTTTATTTGAAGACACAGTAATAATCTCTTCTTTTCTTGCCTCTCATTGTTACTGTTTATAGACTTGGGTAAACGTCTGGTGGGGAAGGGTTAGGGTTAGACAGTAGCAACTTCTTTATTGAGACATCAGTAATAACTCTTCTTTCCTCTTCTGCCACTGTTTACTGTTATAGACTGGTAACAGTTCTGGTGGGAAGGGTTAGGTTAGAGAGTACCGTCTTTATTGAGAACCATCAGTAATAACTCTTCTTCCCTCTTCTCCCTTTACTGCTGTAGACTGGGTAATCAGTCTGGTGGGGAAGGGTATAGGGTTTAGAGTACAGCTTCTTTTATGAGGACACTCAGTATAACTCTTCTTTCCCTCTTTCTCACTGTTAGCTTGTTATAGACTGGGTAACAGTCTGGTGGGGAAGGGTTAGGGTTAGAGGTACCAGTTCTTTATTGAGAACATCAGTGAATAACTCTTCTTTCCCTCTTCTCCCTGATTACTGCTGTGACTGGTAAAGCAGTCTGGTGGCGGAAGGGGAGATTCGCGGATGTCCGGCGCAGGCCTGCTCGCGACCTTCTGGTACGACCAGGAACCTCTGACCCTTGACCTCGCGAAAGCGCGCCCACGTGTCTGCTCGCAAGATGGACAGGGCACCAACCTGGCGTTCCACGTGGAGCGGCGCCGGCGGGGCTAGTATCGGTGCTTATGGAACCGGCGACGTCGGTGGTAGAGGCGCTGGCTACGGGCGGCAGACGTCGGGCTCCCCGAGTTGTGAGTTCATGTTATTTCACGCCGCTGCTATTCAAACTATAATCTATCTCTGAATCCAAGGATATATATATATATATATATATATATATATATATATATATATATATATGTGTATATATGTATATATGTATATATAGTTCATTGTGATTATTTACTTCTGATGTATATATATATATTTATTTATTTATTTATTTGTTTATTTGTTTGTGTTATTATCATTTATTTATACAATATAAATATAAGAAGGGGAACAGTTATTTACAGGACGTGGGATTGTCCCACTTTAATTATCTGAGAACCCGGGGTAAATACTAAAAATTAAAAACTAAAGTAGATTTTTCGTGATTAGAGAATCAAAGTCAATCGAGAGCATCAGCCGGTTAATTTAACCAGCGACCAATATAATCTCGTGAATCACTCATCATTCTACGATTGTCTATCGCGGGTGACTATAGTGCGCATGCGTGCAAGTATTATTATCTTCTCTCGTTATCGAGTGCGTGGATCGCTCTATTATTTCTACGATCGCGTCATTATTTATTCGCTTCTCTCTGTATCTAACGCGTGGATCACCCATCATTGTACGATCGCGTCATTATTTATTCGCTTCTCTCTGTATCTAACGCGTGGATCACGCTCGTATTTCTATGATTTGATGATTAATTATTCGCTTCGTTGCGTCACCTAGTGCGTGGATCACGCTGGGGAACCTGTACGATGTGCAGCAGAAGGACTCTGTCTTTCAGCAAGGATTCTACGGTCAGCTGGCTCGCGTTAACGTCTGGCACAGGTCTCTCGACGCAGACACGGAGATACCGGCCCAGGTGCGTCTACTACTACTGCTCTCTACCAACCCCAGCGCGTTGTGTCGTCCGTGCCATCCGATTACCTGTCTTTGATTTCGTATAAATCTCACTGACTAGTCGATAGGCTACATTGCGTACGATTGAACTCGATAATAAACTTGATTACGCAGCATGCATGTACAAACACAGGACTTGTGAAGCGCTTACACTTCACCAGTACTTGCACTCGACGTGCGAGTGTCTTCACCAGTACTTGCACTCGATGTGCGAGTGTCTTCACCAGTACTTGCACTCGATGTGCGAGTGTCTTCACCAGTACTTGCACTCGACGTGCGAGTGTCTTCACCAGTTCTTAGTCCAGAAGAATTCTAGGAGGGAATTCCCACCGCGTCTTGCCGTCCGTGCGGTTCGCTTACTTGTCCTTGATTTTATTACATTACCTACGTTCATGCGTGCGTGGTGTGTTCTGGGAAGGTGACCGCCATTATACCCATGTAAGGTATCTACATTTCTCTGCCCCTTCCCCTGCTAGCTACATCCTTGTTAGTTCTACCGGTGTAGCCCCCTCGCTCCCGCTACAGGAATGAGAGCGAAGGGGAAACACCGGTGAAGCTACAGCCTTGTAGTCACGCGAGGCTAAATGTAATGAGATCCGGTCGCATTCCCACAGGCACTATCTGGGAAGGTAACCGCCATTGACCATGTAATGTAATGTATCTACATTTTTCTGGGGGAGGGAGGGGGCTACTGCCCTCTTGCCCCCCAACCAACCCACACCACACTTACACACACAAGCTACAGCCTTGTAGTCACGCGAGGCTGAATGTAATAAGATCCGGTCGCATTCCCGCAGGCACTATCTGGGAAGGTAACCGCCATTGACCATGTATAATGTATCTACATTTCTCTGGGGAGGGGGTGCTACTGCCCTCTTGCCCCCCAACCAACCCACCCCACACTTACACACACTAGCTACAATGTTATAGTCACGCGAGGGTGTATGTAACGTGCTGGTATCCCGTCGCATCCCCACAGGCGTCCGGCTGTAAGACCTCACCGGTCATCTACGGTGGTCTGGCCGTCCGCTAGCTGGTCTATACCAGCCCCAGCTACCAACCCACCCCACACTTACACACACTAGCCTCAGTGTTATAGTCACGCGAAGGTGTATGTAACGTGCTGGTATCCCGTCGCATTCTATATAATTTTATATATTGAATGGACTATCCCCACAGGCGTCCGGCTGTAAGACGTCACCGCGGTCATCTACGATGGTCTGGCGGTGCGCTGGTCTATACCAGCCCCAGCTACCAACCCACCCAACATTTACACACACTAGCTACAGTGTTATAGTCACGCGAGGTTGTATGTAACGTGCTGGTATTCCGTCGCATTCTATATAATTCTCATATATTGACTGGACTATTCCTGCAGGCGTCCGGCTGTAAGACGGCACCGGTCATCTACGATGGTCTGGCGGTGCGCTGGTCGGGTTACGATGACGTGTACGGTAAGGTGGATGTCGTGCACAACAGCGAGTGTGGGGAGGTCGTCTGTCCGCCAGGATACGGAGGCATCAACTGCAGCGTCGCGCTAACAGGTGCCGTATGCCGCTACACTAGTTCGTAATAGTCTCGTTGGCTTTTATCGTGCCGTCGGTGTGTGCATTTCACTACGTATACACGTCTCGATTGATTATGCAACCATGCAATTACCAATGTTTATGATAAGGTTGATGTGATGTGATGTTATGTGATATGATATGATATGATTGTCCTTAGGAATCTGTAGACAGTAGTATTAGTTAGTGGGGCTTGGAACCTAGGTTTTGCTTGTTAGGGTTACTCTCACTATACTCTATCATGAATTGGCCATCATCATCGGTGGTTACCATGGGTTGTTGATCGTTAAAACCTGGAATCCGTTGTCAGAAAACAATTAGTCCAAACAGTCTTTTTCTCTTAGACCAGACCTTTATACCGCGCATGAGAAACTTGTAACTCGTGTACCATATTTCTGTCAATGGCCTATGAGAAAAATTTAATGTTAAGACAAATTTTAAGACTGTTTGTTTCTAACAATGAGCCCCTTCAGTTGCTCTCTATACGCTGACTTTAGTAAAAAAAACTAATTTTCCCGTCTTCCCACAGACAAGATCCCACCCCAGGCAGACTTCTGTCCGGCAGACATCCGGGTCGTGACCCCGCACAGGCAGACCGTCGTCGACTGGGCAGAGCCGCGATTCTTCGACGACCGAGAGATCGTGCGGCAGAACCAGACGTACCGTCCGCGCGACCTCTTCACGTGGGGCGACTACCTCGTCACGTACGCAGTGTTCGACGCTGCCGGAAACGTCGGCACATGCAGCTTCCGTCTATACGTGCTGCGTGAGTGCCTCGTCGCCCATGGCAACCCCAGTGTTCGACGCTGCCGGAAACGTCGGCACATGCAGCTTCCGTCTATACGTGCTGCGTGAGTGCCTCGTCGCCCATGGCAACCCCCCCCCCCCGCGCGGGGGTAGCTCTACCTGTGGTGTGGTTGCTTCCTGCTACGGGAGGTCCTGTCCCCTGTAGAAGGAGCGATAGAAATACATGGGTAGAGCAACCTAAGCGCGTGGGTGGCTACCATATGTTGGCAGAGTTTGACCCTAATAGTCAGCTACATCATAATTAAATCGTATGATTCATTGAATGAATAATAATATGAAGAAGAAATGGTTATGACGTCACAAGGATGTCACGATCTTTGTTCGTGAAATGTTGTGAGAAGGTTATCACATTCTGCTAGACTTATGGTAGTCGTAGATATTTACGAAGCATTTGAAAACCATTGAGTCTTTAATGAGTGGCCTGTACGTACTACAAAGCATCAGTACAATGTCAGATTAATTGCTGTTGAGTTTTCTGCCTAACAATAGAACGCAACTTGGGTTACTTACAATGTACGCTTGCAATACAGCATTGCAGTATAATATTGTAGTACAGTATTGTAGTACAGTATTGTAGTACAGTAGTGTATACAGTACAGTACTATATCAGCCACCGTGAGTGACGATCATGGGATGTATTTACTTCTGCAGGAGAGGACTGCAAGCAGCCTGAGGTACCTGCGAGCGTAGTGGAGCAGTGTGAGGAGTGGGGGCCGGAGGGACAGTACCGCTACTGCACGGTGGCGTGTGCAGACGACAGCCAGCGATTCTCGCAGCCGATGCCGGGATTCTACAGCTGTGGGTCGGACGCGACGTGGCGACCTAACCGCGGCGTAGCCAGCAAGCTGTCCTACCTACCCTGCACAGGTATGCACGATATATGCGTTCAAGTTATTATTTGTTATATTATTATTATATTTTGATATGCTATCAGTTTCTTAATATCATTGTAATAAAAGTTGTAACTCGGTGGCGTACATTGGTTACATTAATAATTAATATCATCCCTTAATACCTCATTAGCTCTAGTATCATTAGCTCTTGATTACATTATTGTTTCCTGCGTGGTTACACGTGTGTGCGTCGTGTCTTCCCACGTTTAGACACGCGCTCGCCGGACGCGCGCGTCGTCCTGCGCATGAACTACCACACGGAGAACCCGTGCAGCAAGGACACGCGCGCCAGTCTACAGGTGTCTCTAATGACCGGCATGCACCTCATGAACGCGGCGACGCCCATGTGCGCCGACCCCAACTGTGACTCGCTCAACGTCACCGTGGACTGTGTGGAGTCCGGCAGCGGTGGCATGTACGTGTCACGCGCCAGCTTCGTCACGCCGAGGTAGGTGACACGTGTGACATCATGACACGCCGTGCTGTGCCCTTAAGGGATCATTGTTATTACTGTCTGATCATCGTTACTCATCGTTAGTCATCGTTATTATTGCACCTTATCATGCCCTGCTGATTCGACTACGTAGAAATGTTGCGAGCCGACTCGGGAGATGCTTTCCCGATATATGTGTTCGCAATATTTACGTGAGCGTCTTCTATAGAAACTGATCGTTTTATCACAGAAGCTGTTCTGTTTGTAGTTGAGTCATCGAGTGATTTAGATTAGATTAAATTAGATTAGATTTTGAAATTTATTTACGCTTTCAAATATTACATAGTTACATATATGTCTCAACGATTTTTAAATAAATGCAGCGAGGGAGAGCGAGTTGACTGTGTAGTCTTCAAGTCAGCCACGCCGCAATATAAAGTTATTTACTGAAAGTTAATCCATGAATGGCAATACGATTGAGAATTACAAAACTATATATGAGCGATGTATAAAAATAAATAAACTACATGCAAATAAACCTGAGTCTACCTGAACCTGATGTCAGCAATATAAATAATCATACGCAGGTCCCAAATATATAGACAATAACGGGAAAAATGCGTAGGTGGTGTGATTTTCGTGGTTCATCCACATGTATGTGACGAGCATTTTCCCGCAGACATGCATGGTTCATCCACATGTATGTGACGAGCATTTTCCCGCAGACATGCTTGTATTGTATTGTTTGTATTGTATTGTATTGTATTGTATTGTATTGTATTGTATTGTATTGCACTGTCTGTATTGTGAGTATATATAAGTGGCGTGTGTGATTTCTGCAGTGAGTCGCTAGGTGGAGTGCTGGAAGCTGTACAGAACAGCGTGATGAACAACGATGCGCTGGCCATACAACACAACGTAGACCGCGTGAGCAAGGATCTCTCCTCCTTCTCCCTCCTCCCGGAGCCATACTGCACTGCAGGCAGCACCTTCCTTCACGACACCTGCGGTAAGAGGGCAGGAGGCGAGGAAAAATCATTTTCGGGATGCGGGATTGGATGATTTTAATTGTCCAGGAATTGGCGAAATACCCGATGTATTTTTTTTAAAGTTGAAGTGAAATACCAATGAAACTTGCATGCATTGAAGAATGTTGTCTCACATAGATGAACCCTAACCCTAATCCTAATCCTAACCCCTGACCCTAATCCTAACCCCTAACCCTGACCCTGACCCTAATCCTAACCTTTGACCCTGACCCTAACCATAACCCCAACCCCTGTCCTTAACCCTGACCATAACCCCTAACTACCCCACTAATCCTAGCCCCTGACCCTGACCCTAATCCTAACCCCTGACCCTGACCCTGGTCCTAGCCCTGACCCCAACCCCTATCCTTGACCCTGACCATAATCCCTAACTACCACCCTAAACCTAACCCCTAACCCTAATCCTAACCCCTGACCCTAACCCTAATCCTAACCCTGACCCTGACCCTGACCCTAACCCCAACCCCTGTCCTTAACCCTGACCATAACCCCCTAACTACCCCCCTAATCCTAACCCCTGACCCTGACCCTGGTCCTAACCCTCACCCTAACCCCTGTCCTTGACACTGACCATAACC
>NW_014578172.1:0-428 GCF_000485595.1 Priapulus caudatus
AGAAAAACTTAATACTACATGCTTCCCCTATCCATTATTTCGCTTACAACGAAATTGCCGATGACCGAGCACCGACGAAGAAACACCAGAAATTACACAAGAAAAACTTAATACTACATGCTTCCCCTATCCATTATTTCGCTTACAACGAAATTGCCGATGACCGAGCACCGACGAAGAAACACCAGAAATTACACAAGAAAAACTTAATACTACATGCTTCCCCCATCCATTATTTCGCTCGCAGCGAAATTACCGACGACCGAACCCCGACAAATAGGTACCTAAACTCAACAAGCAGATTCTAACAGGACAATCTTTGTGATTGGCCTCACCAGTTCCGTCGATTTCGTTCTCACGCGAACAGACCTGACATTCCCATCTCTGAGTTCAGACACTTCCACGACAATGCCGAAAAACCCACAGAT
>NW_014578172.1:2142-2516 GCF_000485595.1 Priapulus caudatus
AAAATACTCCAACTCTTCTTTTGGCAGATTTAGAAAAGCGATCAAATCGCTCGGCAGTCTCCCGGACGCGGCTCCCTGCTCTACTTCTACTTTCACTGGATCACTTGCATTAGCTGAGGTGGATTTTAACTGCTCCAAAATCTTAATGTAATTATCTTGCTCCTTATAATAATAATCTTCGCTATCGTCAATATCTGCCTCGCGAACAAGAGCCTCATGAAAAACGTTGTGTGTATCCGTAAATTTCTGAAATTGGGCGTTCAACGCCAGACACTGTTCGTCTATGCCGTCTAACCTGTCCTCTGCCAGCAACTGGCGCGTGTAGTTTATCTGCTTTGTCAGGGCGCGTTTCTCCTTTGCCCTTTCTTAGCGTA